>NW_012116154.1:1872016-1900503 GCF_000951035.1 Colobus angolensis palliatus | reverse complement strand
AAAAAAAAAAAAAAAAAGAAACATGACAAAAAGAGTAGCAGTTTAAAAATATTTTATGTTTGTACATGTGGATTCTTACAATATATGCAATGGTCTTTTCCCAAGTAATTTTGGAGTCAGTATTCATATTACTCCAGTTAAGTGCAAATGCCAGTATTTTACTCTTTAATAATCAAGCTTTCTGTTTTTCAGAGACAGGGTCTCACTCTGTTGCCCAGGCTGGAGTGCAGTGGTGTGATCATAGCTCACTAAAGCCTCAAACTCCTAGACTCAAGCAATTCTCCCAACTCACCATCAAACTTTTCAATTACCACTTTATAAAAATTTCAGAAAGCCGGTTCACACTGGGACCTTGAAGGTGAATTCATTCAGTTAAAAGTATCCATTTGAAGAGGGAATAAAAGTATAGGACCTAAGCACCTTCCATGGAAAGGATCTCAACTTTAGAGTCCTCTCTCAAAAGCTCTCAGCAAATATCTAGAGACATGGTTACATCCAGTTTATGAAGACTGTGGGTGACTTCGGGGTCATACAGTACATGGACAACGGAAGAACAGCAATTGAAATCTTGCACCTGTACCCCACCACCTTCTGTCCCAAGATCAGCCCACTGTACTCTACTGCCACCTGTGTTCTCTCAGCATTTCCCCAGCCTGGAGGTTTCCCCATCCTCGCCACAAATATCTTCCTTTATGAACGATGACATTTCTAGGATGTTGCAAGTTATGATAAACAACTGTTGAACAAATACTGCTTACAAGCTACAAGTTGAAAACGAGAAGTTTGCTAAGTTAATGAAGAAATCCCCTTTCAAGGACTCTATCTGTTCCTAAACGGCCAGCCACACAAATTCTAATACTCTGCATTATTATGGCCATTTGGGGACAAGATTTGAAATCTGAAACCACGACAAGAAAAAAAGAAAAAAGAAAAAAGCAAGATTTAATAGAGTAAACTCCAGAAACAACAGATCAAGCTGCCACTGTGTGTGTTTTTTAAATCGGTGAAATATTAAAACAAATGATACACCCATGCCAACCTCACAAAGTTTCCTCATTCCTTGGAATTCAAACAACACCGCTAGCATCATTTTATGATAATCCTTTGGGCATTTCACGTAAGTAATTAGACACAATGTATAGCCAGTGACTGAGGGACTTAAACAAACTGTCCCCTCCGAGAGCCCTGTTGGAGCTTCCGACACTGACCTTATTCTCCTTTCAATTTCGACCCTCCTCAACTACTCAATGCATCCAAAAACGTCTGTGACAGTCGTAGCTCTAAAACCGCGCAGAACTTGACTACAGAACGGTCGGTGACAACTCCACCTGTGATTTATCCAAATTAATTTATTTTTTTGAATTCCAGTCCCATGCTCCCTTGGCTGTTTGCCCCGAACCCGTGGTCTACACCAGTTCACCGACGTAGAGACCACCTTTCATTGTTTCTATGGGTCTCAGAATCCTTCCCTCCCTCCAGCTCTGTTCTCACCGCACAAATGTCATTTCTAGCGTACCACCCTCCATTCCGCCCGGCGGGCAGGCAGGGGCTTTCGGGTCCCAGTGGCCAGTTTCCTCGAGTCGGTCCCCTCTGCACAGCCATTTTCTAGTTAAACGCTCACTCTGCCACCGAGGGAGAAAAGGAACTTTCCCCCCTTTCATGTCTCAGCGGCTGGCCTCTGAACCCCTCGTGGAGAAGCCAACCCCGGCTCCAACTCCCCGGCAGGAGCGCGCTACCGCCCGGGAGGGACAGCCGAGCCGCACAGCGGAGGCCGGTGCCAGGACAAGGGGGTGTGCGCTCTTCCCGCAGGCGCCCACCCTCACTTTTCCCCTCCGCAGTCCCCACCCGGGCGCACCGCCTCCAACCCGGTCTCCCCCGCCCCAGGCCCTGCCAAGCCGGGGCTGCTGAGGGAAAGAGGGCGCCGGGAAGCGGGAGGGATGGAAGTCAAGGAGAGTGAGCCCGCAGTCGCCGTGCCACTGGCCCTGCGGGGCGGGCGCAGGGCGCACGGGACTCCGCAGCGGGCGCCCCGCTGCAGATGCCGCGGCAGCTGCTGCAGCTGTGGCTGCGGCTGAGCGGGCGGCAGTGGCCGCGCAGCCCTGGGCCAGGAGCAGAGGAGCAGCCGCCGGAGGAACCCACGGCCGCTCGCCGCACGCTGCTGACGCTGCCCGGGTGTTTCCCCAGCACTCTCGTGCTGCCCCGGAATCCCGGGCAAAGGCAAGGAAGAAAGCGGGGCTCACCAGTGGTGCGCGCGGCGCTCGCCTTGGCTCCGGCGCCCAGCGGCTCTGCTCCAGTCTCACCCTCCCCGGAGCGCCCAGATCAGCTGCGGTCGCGGCGCACTAGCTTCCTACTTGAGATCAGAACGGGCTCGGAGACTGAGCATGCTCAGTGCCGCTCCGCGAGTCCAGCGCAGGGAGCGGCGCTGACGAGATTCCACTTCTCCAGGCTTTGGCAGCGGCTGCGCGAGGGAAAGCTGGAGGGACCCGGCGGGGCGGGAGACAAATGGGAGAAAGGCGGGGCCGGGGGGGCGCGGGGGCCGGGCGGAAGGGGGCAGGCCGCGCTCCCAGGGCGACCCCTGCAGGTGGAGGCGGCGGGGCCTTCGGGAGGCAAGCTCCCCAATCGCCTGGGGGTGCCCCAGTAAGACCCAAAGGCAGGACATGCGGTGCAGCCCGGGTATCCCCTCCAAGTGGCTGGTGTCTGTCTGCACCAAAAGGCAGTTGGGTTACCTTAGCCCTGGCTTTTCTCCCACACGCCAGCATTCCCTTGCAATAGGAAAATGTCCCCACAGAAGAGCTGCCCACACCCACCCAGGCTAACTGCAAGTTGTAGGCGAGACCTTCTCCTTCCTTCTGCCTCCTATCCCCACCCCCAGGCATATGCCGCACACACACTCTTCTTTGATCTGGAAATCACAACAAGATGGTATCAGGGGAGAAAGACAGGAAAAGGAAAGCAGGTTTTCCTTTCCACTGCCAATAATATTATCTATAACTCTAATTGTAAGCGTGCAAGCAAAGCCCTGATGAGAGTCGAGTCTCAGTAAGTGGTAAACCGTGCTCTGCCCTAGACACTGTGAATGACATCCCCAAAGTATCTTAGGATTGCTCTTCACCAGGGCAGTGGTTGTCAAACTGGAGCCTGGATCAGAATCGCCTGGAGGTTTGCTGAAGTACGAATTCCTGAGTCCCAATCTGTGTCTCTGAATGGGGAGATATGTGGTGGGGCCCCAGCATCTGCGTATCTAACAAGTTCCCGTGAGATGCTGATGCTGCTGGTATGAGGACTACACACTTTGAGAACCCTACCCATACACAAACACACACAGTACTACCGAGGATCTCGAATTAAAAACTCACATGATTCTTCCTATAAGGACTGTATGCAGTGGGGTGGGCATTACTTTATTCTTTCCTGCATGAATTTATTGAGGATCCACGAGGTCTTGTACTAGACCTGAGAATATAGGTGAATTTAAAAGCCTAGGCCCCTGCCTTCATGGAATTTATAGTCGGGCCGGGTGACAGACACCTATCAAATAATCACTCAAAACGGTCGTTTCAAACAGGCAGAGTGCTGGGAGGGAAATGCACAAGGTGCGAATAGCGTATAGCGGGATCCTCATGCAGACTCAGGTTGTTACGAAGGGATGGGAGGGGGGCTGCCTTGTGGAAGGTGGTTTCTGATTTTGCACTCCAATAACCTCTCCAATTAACAATTATTTCCCTGCGACCGAGCTGGAAGCCAACAATCATGTCCTTCCTTCCTAGAACATAAAAACAATACTGTCACAGAGAAATCCCCATAAATTCATGAAAGTGTTCACTCGTGGGACTGAGTCTCTGCACCCCAAGATCCACCTAACACGCCCGTGGACCAAGGACAGTCGAGGGCCACAGTGGCCCTCTTGGGGAAAATACAGGATCTGTGAACTGGAAAGCCTTGTGGTTCTTAGTCTGTGATCTTCAAGGCCAAAGAAGAGAGGAAATCAGCCCAAGACCACCACTTCTGTCAGGAGCGGAGATCTACCGGCCTCCAACCTTGTAGTCGGGTCCTCTTTCCAAGGCACTCTATTCCCGGACCTCACAGCTCCCCTCGGATCCCCGGAATCCAGCCTGGCCACCCTGCTCTCTCTCAGGGGTCCAGGGTAGGTGAGCGGCGCCTGCCCCTCCCAGCTAGTCTCTTCCCGACCCAGAGGAAAACCCGCGGTGGAGTCCGCGGCGGTGGGGTGGGGCGGCGCGCGCAGGCGCAGAGGCCGCCAGGTTGGGCCGAGGAGGTGCCCTGCTCCACACCTGATGCAATCAGCCTTCCGGAAAAGGGCACGGCCGCAGCGCTCACCCAGGAAACACTTCCGCGCCCTCCTCCGGCCGCTGCGCCCCCGGGGACGGGTTCCCAAACTCCCCGGCCCGACTTCGCCACAGGCGGTGTTCTGCGTCCCACCGGGGATCCGCTGGAGGAGTTGGGAAGTCACCGCCTGGACACACAAAATCCCTGAAATACCCTGACAGTGACGTCGAAACGGCCATCTAGCGTTCCGCAGCTGCAGGAGGAAGTTCCCTTAATTATGAATTTACAGAGGGGACTGATCGGGGCTGGAGGGAAGGCTTTGACCCTTCCCTTGTTTCCTTCCTTCGTCCGTCTCCCAACACATTGTCTCTCTCATTGAAAGGAACGTTTACAGTAACAGCAGTTTTAAGGCAGTATGGAGAGGACTCGCCATGCCCTCTGTCTTGCTAAATATGTAACAGCACTTTAGCTTTGCTGCATAAAGCTTTCCCACTGCGCACTCATTTTATAAATAAGTAATTGGTTTCTCCATACCTCATCATTTAAGTTTACAAAGAAAATCATTTCTCGTTTCACCACTTTATGCAATTTTTATATATATTGTGAGTGAGTTTTTTCTTCATGCTGACTCATTAATTGTTTTCCAAGGAAATGAAATATCCAGGAATATTCCAAGTGCATGTTTTTTAAAGCATGGAAGTAAACGCTGTGAACAGTACATAAAAATGACCTCTCAAGTCCCTTAAGGCCAAAAGTCTTTCTAGAGAGTTGGGGGAAGGAGGCAGATCCAAGGAATTTTATGTGGAAGGATACTTCAGAGACCATTCTAGAACCAAATCAAGATCAACTCTTAGATTTTACAGATGACATTTACCTGTCTGTGGCCCAGAGAAATAAATGACTTCTTTACTTAGACAAACCAAAGGCAGAACTGTCACTTGAAGCCAGATTTCTCAAAATTCCAATCTAATGGGAAAAAAATGTGTTTTTGCACAAACACCGTAGGGAGTGCAATACTATATTACAATGCAGTTTTACAGTCCAAAGATTACAAAATACAAAATTGGTGACAACAAAAAAGATCCTATTACTTGTTCCTACCTGTGACGTCATTAGTCTTTTAATAGTCCGTGATCAACAAATATCCAGCCACTTCTAAGTGGCATTGAAGAGCCAAAGTCTAGGCATTAAATATTTCAATTAAACAGGTATGAGTCGGGTGCAGTGGCCCAAGCCTGTAGTACCAGCTACTGGGGAGGCTGAGGCAAGAAGGTACATGAGGCCGGATGTTCAAGGTTGCAGTATGATCTTGCCTGTGAATAGCCTCTGCACGCCAGTCTGAGCCACACAGCAAGAGCCCATCTCAAAACAAAACAAAACAAACGGTATAACTACAAAACATGAAGAAATCTTCTGTGCCAACATTTAGAACTTTCAGTATTATTATTTGATTGTGTGGTATATGTGCAACGGTTTGAGCTTAAACCAAGGAAATTTTAATGATCACAACAAAATATCATGGTCATGATTTTCTTCTGTAATGATTTTAAATACTTTAACAATATAGAAATCAAAGTGAAATCAAAAACAACTCAAAACTCATGCCTGCAATAAGATAAAATCTAATTCTTCAAAACTTTGTCTACCTTCTTATCTTGAGGAATGTGTATTTCTTTTTGGAATGTTCTGACAGAGATCTGGAGGAAGACCTTCTATTGAAGCAAAAATAGAGTCGAGTAAATATCAAAATGCAGAGGTACAAAGTACACACTATCACACAGTACTAGTTTTAGAATAGCTAACTCTTACTGAGTATTTAGCGTGTGCCAGATATTGGCTAAGCATTTTCCATAGGTTATTTAACTTAATCCTCACAACTACCCTATGAATGAAGCACTATTGTTATCCCTATTTTATGGATAGGGAAAGTGAGGCTTGCAAATGTGAAATAGCTAACTCGAGGCACAAAATATTCAGTGGCAGAACTGGGATTTGAACCCAGGCAGTTTTTCTGGAGCTTGAGTTCTTAAATAATAATCTATATGGAAAAATGTAAATACAGATAAAATGACTATAATGATTCTCAGATAAGAAAGGAGAGGGAGCATTGTACTTACTCTCCTACAGATAAACATAGTAAAATAAGTCTGTGGTCCATACTAGGGAAGAAACCTTTTGCTAACTAATAAATTATGGTCCCCAAATGTAGGACCAATATTACCCAGAGGTGTGAGGCAGGTGATCAAATACCGAGTGATTTTTCAGGGGTACCAGCAAGGCCTCTTCTCTGATGAACCCTCTATGCCTGACTGGTTTATCTTGTCCTAAACCATCCAATATGGCAGTCACTAGCCACATATGCCTATTTAATCTGAAATCACTTAAAATCAATTAGAATTAACTCTTCAGTTCCTCATTCATACTGGCCACATTTCAAGTGCTCAGTAGTACCTGACCTAATAACTACTGTATTGGATAATGTAAGTAAAAAGCATTTGCATCACTGCAGAAAATTATATTGGACAGTGCTACTCTGGTCCTTAATGTCATTAGGGCAATCCTTTAATCTCTCTTCATACTGCACTATTCCTGGGAGGACCGTGTTTCCATGGTCTCCCTTCCCATTGAGTTTCAGTCCTATTTTTCCAAACTAAAATTATTATTAGAGTGTAGAGAGGTACAAAGAGGTACAAAGCACAAAGTCCCCTATTATCATGGGAAGAATAGGGGCACTGGAGTAAGACCTTGTTTCACATCCCAGCCCTTACTAGTTGGGTGACCTTGGGCAAGCTACTTTACCTCACTGAACCTCGCTTTTCTTATCTGCAAAATGGGCATGTTAATTTTTTCATTATGGGTTTGTTTAAGATTAAATAACATATGTAAAGCTTTTGGTAGGCCTCACATGGGAAGATTTCCTTCCTTCCACTTCTATTTCAGTTAATGACATTCCCCAATTACTCAGGTTTCTAAACTAGAAATCTCAATCATCTTCAATTCTTCCTTCTTCCTCAACCACCCGCATTAAATTAATCATCAAGCCCTTTTGCTCCCAACTCAGGGATGCCTCTCAAATGTGGGCCCACCTCTCTGTCCTCACTGTCCACTGTCCTCACTGTCTTTTCATGCCTAATATTTCAGAATCATGCTAACCGACCTTGGTGACACCCATCACTCCCAATCCAAGCCCTTTCTCCACACCGCTGCCAGAGTGATCCTTCTAAAAAAAGATGCTGATGATGTCATTCTCCTTTAAGACCACTGATGACATCCAGTTGCTTAAAGATAAAATCTTAACTACTAAACTGAAGGACTCACATAACCAAACTCCATCACTCCATCACTGCTGCTTGTTTAGTTGGTAATAAAAAGAAAATTAAAAATATAACAGCCCTTATTCCATTTCAAAAATATATTTGGATTCCTCTACTACCAACCTCTTTTTTCAGCCACCCCATTCCCAGCTCGTACCTCTCCCTCTACCCAACCCCTACACCACAGCAACTTATGCCCATGAGGCACTCCTGGAAACACGTAGCGGCCTTTCCCGACTCTGCCCTTGCACGCAAACCTCAAGCTAGACTAATGCTTTTACATGTTCTTTATCTGGCAGAATTTTACTTACTCTCTAAGGTCCAGTTCAGATTACTGTCTAAGGTCCAGTTCAGATATCACCTATTCTATAAAAGCTCCTTCAACTCCTTCAGGGAAAGGTGGATACCGGCTCATCTGTGATGTCATAGATTTGAGATAGATTGTAGATGTTGTATTTGGGCTACCTGGGTTTAAATCCTGGCTACACCACTCTCCCACTGCTAGTTTTGGGCAGCCGACTTAAGCTCTTCACCCCTCAGTTACCTTATCTGAAAACAATGATAATCATAGCATGAATATCTTACTGTTGTTACCAAGCATGTGAGATAATGCACGTGAAGCTCATAACAATGTATCTGGCCCACAGGCAAGCACTCAATACAGATTATCTTCAAATTGTTGCCACCATGATTATCCATCTTATGCTTTTGTCTCAATGTGAATATTTTTTAACATTTTCAATAATTTTTTAATTTAAATTTTTTATATTTTACATTTACATTTGATTTTTATATTAAATATAAGTATTTTATTACAGAAGTACTTCATATTTATTGATTAAAATTTAGGAAATTCAAATGGCTTGCCAAAAAGATTAAATTCTCTATTGCTTGAGACCTCTCTTGGTTATAAGCAAAAGGAACTCATTCTGGTTAACTTATCCAGAAAAAATAATTTCTGGGAGAGTTGTCAGGCATCTCACTACATCAACCCAAAGATGGAGAATCAGGTTAAAAAAAGGGTCAGGCTCCATGGAGGACTGTCGGCAAATAACAGACAAGACCACGGCACAGTGTGTCACCAATGGCACAACCCCCCTGGCCACTTGCTGTAGCCACAGTTCCTGAACCTTTGCGACTTAGCTAAAGTAGGAAGAGCATGTTATCCCCTCTCCCACTTACCCACCCCATGATCTTTACCTTTATTTGGTCACTCACAGGCAAACAAATCTTGCACTTACAAGCTTTGGTGCCTTTGCTTATGCCATTCCCTTTGCCTGGAATAGTCTCGCTCTTTTACCCAGGCTGGAGTGCAGTGGCACGTTCATGACTCACTGCGGCCTCACCCTCCCTGGCTCAGCCTCCCTAGTAGCTGGGACCACAAGTGTGCATCACCACCCCCAGATAATTGTTTTGTTTTTCGTTGAGATGAGGTCTCACTGTGTTGCCTAGGCTGGACTCAAACTCCTGAGCTCAAGCAATCCTCCCACCTCGGGCTCCCAAAGTCTTGGGATTACAAGCGTGAGTCACCACACCTGGCCTGCTCACTTCTTTTTGTTAATTTTTTTTTTTTTGAGACGGAGTCTCGCTCTGTAGCCCAAACTGGAGTGCAGTGGCTGGATCTCAGCTCACTGCAAGCTCCGCCTTTCGGGTTCACGCCATTCTCCTGCCTCAGCCTCCCGAGTAGCTGGGACCATAGGCGCCCGCCACCTCGCCCGGCTAGTTTTTTGTATTTTTTAGTAGAGACGGGGTTTCACCGGGTTAGCCAGGATGGTCTCGATCTCCTGACCTTGTGATCCGCCCGTCTCGGCCTCCCAAAGTGCTGGGATTACAGGCTTGAGCCACCGCGCCCGGCCCTGCTCACTTCTTGATTCCAGAGCTTGCCATATGTTTTTGTAGCACTTTGCACATAGTACAGTTAGATGTTGTATCGTTCTTTGTTGCTATGCTATAAATTCCTATTTTCAGCCACATCACACAGAAGACACTTGATAAATATCTGTTTAATGAATGAAAAGAAGAAAAAATTAAATTAGATTTTAAGGCGCTGTACTAAGCACTTCGCAAACATTAACTCACTGGGCGCAGTGGCTCACACCTGTAATCCCAGCACTTTGGGAGGCTGAGGCTAGTGGATCACTTGAGTTCACAGAGTTTGAGACTAGCGTGGGCAACATGGTAAAACCCCTTCTCTACTAAAAATACAAAAATTAGGCCAGGTGCAGTGGCTCACGCCTGTAATCCCAGCACTTTGGGAGGCCAAGGCAGGCGGATCACAAGGTCAGGAGATCGAGACCATCTTGGCTAACTCAGTGAAACCCCGTCTCTACTAAAAATACAAAAAAAAAAAATTAGCCGGGCGTGGTGGTGGGCACCTGTAGTCCCAGCTACTCGGAAGGCTGAGACAGGAGAATGGCATGAACCCGGGAGGCAGAGCTTGCAGTGAGCCAAGATCGTGCCACTGCACTCCAGCCTGGATGACAGAGTGAGAGTCTGTCTCAAAAAAAAAAAAATAAAAATACAATAAATTAGCCAGGCATGGTGGTGCACATCTGTAATCTCAGCTACTAGGGAGGCCGAGGCAGGAGAATCGCTCGAACTCAGGAGGCAGAGGATGCAGTGAGCCAAGATCACACCACTGCACTCTAGCCTGGATAACAGAGTGAGACTCTGACTCAAAAAACAAACAAAACCATCCAAACGTTAATGCAATTTAGTCTCAATTTATAATACAGTTTCTCCTCAGATAGGCTAATTATGCTTTTATAACAGAGGAAACTGAGGCCAGAGGAGTGAGGTTACTTTCCAAAGGTTACACAGCTATTAAGGGACAGAGGCAGAATATGAAGAAGGCAGTCTCACTCCAGAGCATAGGCTTTTATCTAAAGAGATGTTATGACTCTGTGAAAGGTAGTACAGGGCCCTTTTTCTAGAAAATTCTACCACATATTTGTTATTTAAAGCGCTGACAGTCTCCCAGTAAGCAGAGAAAGCTAATTAAATGTTTCTGTACATTTTCAATATTGAAAAACATATTTAGTAAATTTCATAAACACTTATTCCATCATTCCAGAACAATGGTAATGGAAAGCTCTATACACAAATTCATAGAAACTCAATTAAATGAGCACAAAAGCACAATAAAATTCATCACACTCTGTCTCTGCCCTTCCCCAGGTTACCAGGAGTTGTTAGTGTATCTGGAGCTTGAGTTCTTAAATAATAATCTATATGGAAAATTCATCACACTCTGTCTCTGCCCTTCCCCAGGTTACCAGGAGTTGTTAGTGTAGACACTGGCATTTTATTGAACTGGTTCCGGCTACAAGGAATTTATGTTCTTATGCTCACGGCAATCTCCTTCCCTGGTTATATGATATCTCTCACCCCTCCTAGAATCCCTCTTTTGCTTATCATCAAACAGCAGAAACTTGACTCCAGAGTACCAATGTGCAGGGTGCCTCACAATTAATTGTCTGCATGATAAGGGCAAGAATTTAAATCTTGTGAATAGAGGAAAACCATCAACCTTCATGTTCACAGGGTACATAAATTACACCATCCAACCCAAAAAAATACTCCATTTTAAATTCATATAAACATAATTAAACAGGAATGGGGAATCTGAAATGAAGAACACTGAGAGAGAAGACATTTAAAAAGAGCTAGAAATCATTTACAAGAGAAAATGCTTTGCTCATCCCAGGGATAGATAAGATATATATTGATAATTTGCAAAGGCATTGATAGTCTTCTTGATCAAGCAAAGGATTTATAAGTCTCCTTTTTCTATTTGTTCCTGCCAATATCTTCACTTTTAAGTGCCTCATTGTAAGGTCTGCAAAATAAGAAAAGAAAGGAAGATGGAGAAAAAAAAGGATCTAAAGATTTCTTTTGCTTTTAAGAGATTATTATAACAAGCAAACATTTGTCATTAGGTTAAACGCAAGAAAGCTAGCTCCTTACAAATATCTGAGATCATAAAAACTGAACTTGGCGGGGAAGGGACATTAGTATAGGAAGAGGTATGATTAAAAGTAATAGTATAGAATTAGTAGCTAACATGGAAGTTTGATATTAGCCAAAATAAAGATTCCTGGTAAGGTCAATTAGATAAAAGGAAAAACTTAAAAAGAATATAACAAGTGCTCCATCCCATTAGACTTTTAGAATTAACCTGGACAAAGAGCTAGAATATATTTCGTAGAAAGCAATCTTTTCTGACAAGCTGGTAGATTAGCTCTAATTGATTTTCCACCTCTAATTTCTTTGACTCTCTGAAATGCTATTTGTATAAGACAAATGAGTTTTCCTTGAGGTTGAATTTTCTGTCTTTATTTTAATCAAATGAGATATGATTTCTCATGAAAATAGTTTCCAAGCCAATGACTTTGTAAGTAATAATTCTCTTATTTAGACAATAAAAGCTTAAAAATCAAAGTTATAGCATTAGTAAACATGACAAATCACCATATATTTTCTTCCATCATGCACTGGCAAAATTATTGGAATAAAGTTTCCAAGTGAAGGAATAGGGTACAGGAAAAGTGGAGCAGGCTAATATTCTACCAGTTTTTATCTTTTTGTTCTAGCTTCATATCCTCTCTAGAAAGTTATCACTAATAGAAAAATACTTAATTCTGTTGAAATTAGTTAAAGTTTATACCAGATAACAGTTCTGAGAACATGAGGTACTACTGTACCTATCACATGCATGTTAATTATGTTATTTATTATCATAAAAAGAGCAAAATTAAAAATGTACTAGAAAAAAGTTTTGCCTGGAGTCTTTGAATTTTCTAAGAGAACACTTAGGGAAAGAGGAAAAGAAGAGGAAATACTAGGTGAGGCAGGGGATGGATCTCTTTCTCCTCATATTATATATATATATATATAATCTAAAATCTTAAAAAACATACATATTTCAAAGCTGTTTATACAAATTTTAATGTGTTATTTTTTTCCATGACTCAAAATATGACTAGAACAAATATTCTAAATTAAAAAATTTTTTTTTACTTCAGGTCATAAAAATAATTTTCCCTATTACAGTCTGACAGGTTACAAGTTTTGTGTATTTTACTTTGTTTCATTCTTACATTTAAACTTTAATTTGTTTTCTAATACACTGTGAAACAGGGATATAACTTTGCAAGCAGAAAGCCAACTGTTCTAATGCAATGTATCAAACAATCTTTGCATTGCCACTTATTTATAATGTCACCTCTATTATATGTCCAGTTCTCATTGGTCTGTTCCTATGCTGTCTATTCCCTTTCATAGATTACTTCTTCTATGAGGGTGCTAATACTGCACTATTTTTGTTTCTATACCTTTGTAATATATCTTGATATCTGGTAGTGTGGGTCTCTCTTCTCTGTCCTGCTTTATCAAGACTGACTTAGCTTTTCTTTCATAATATCTTTTCCACATAAAATTTACAATTACAATATCAATTTTGATGAAAAATCTTCAGAACTTTATTGGTGTTAATGTTTTGTTGTTTTTTTTTTGAAACAGAGTCTCACTCTGTCACACAGGCTGGAGGGCAGTGGCACAATCTCGGCTCACTGCAACCTCCACCTCCCAGGTTCAAGCGATTCTCCTGTCTCAGCCCCCTGAGTAGCTGGGATTACAGGCACGCGCCACCACGCCCAGCTAATTTTTTTTTTCTTTTTAGTAGAGACGGGGTTTCACCATGTTGGTCAGGCTGGTCTCGAACTCCTGACCTCGTGATCTGCCCGCCTTGGCCTCCCAAAGTGCTGGGATTATAGGCGTGAGCCACCAGGCCCAACCATGGCTGGTATTCTTATAAGAAAAATATAAGAGGCTGGTGATGACAAGGACTAGTGGATCAAGATGATATCATCAGAACTGGGTCTTTCTCCAGCTCCATGTCCTACCTCTCTGTTCCGTCTGGGCTGAATCATCCTCTTGCAGGGCCCTTTCCCACAGTGGCTCTGGGTCCTCAGAGTGGTTAAATTCCTACTTGAGACAAAAGATCTGCCTTCCTTGATTCTTCCTGACTAAACAGATCCTAAGAACTGGGAGTCAGTCTCTTTCTCAAACTGAGTTCTTTATACCATGGGAACATACAACACATTCTAGGAGTTACTGGAAATCACAGGATAAACCTATATCCTCCTGGAATGACAAGTGTGTTAGGAAATTTGGAGGAAATACTTGATATTAGAACACATATATAGACCAGGTGTGGTGGCTCATGCCTATAATCCCAGCACTTTGGGAGGCTGAGGCGAATCACCTGAGCGAATCACCTGAGGTCAGGAGTTCAATACCCTGGCTAACATGGTGAAACCCTGTCTCCACTAAACATACAAAAATTAGCTGGGTATGGTGGCGGGCGCCTGTAATCCCAGCTACTCAGGAGGTTGAGGCAGGAGAATAGCTTGAACCCGGGAGGCAAAGGTTGCAGTGAGCCAAGATCACGCCACTACATTCCAGCCTGGATGATAGAGCGAGACTTTGTCTCAAACACACACACACACACACACACACACACACACAATGAAGTAGACTACAAAATGGACAAAAGTTTTTTAGATGAAACACAAGATGCCAAAAGGCACATTTCACTGGAGGCAGGCAACTGGGGACCTCCAGAGCTCAACGTTCTTCTGCTGTAAGGGGTAGGTTAGAGGGAAAGCATGCAAGCCAGGGCCTTCATGGTTCCATGAAATGAACCTTAATAGGCTTTTAGTACTTTTCTGTATAATAACTAACATGCTTGAGGGTTTCTTATTTGCTAAACTTTGAACATGTATGAATTCACTTAATCCCAGAGGCATTCTGTGAGGTGGGTGCTGTGAGTACTCACATTTTTCATATGGGAAAAATGAAATTCAGAGAGGTACAATAACTTTCCCAAGGCAACTGGAAAAATATGTGAGTATCTTCATCTCTTTCCACATTTTGTATCTTCTCCACTTTGTGCTAATAGAATGTAGGACATACAAAAATAGAGAGATCCAGGAACTTGTTATCTCTAAAATAAAATGTCGCTGAAGTCAAAGACAGCTACAATCAATGCCTGAATTAGAACATTTCATTTCCTACCTCTTAACCTAATGTTCATTTTTATACTTTTGTTCTCTTGATTTCATGTTTTTCAACTGCATGTTTTAATAGAAAACTTTGACTTGTTTACTACATCTATCTATCTGTCTGCTTGCCTGTCTGTCTGTCCGTCCGTCCGTCTGTCCATCCGTCCATCCATCCATCCAATTACCTATCTCAAAAGTCAAATTTTTTCTGAGGCAGGCAATTGAAGGCTGCCAGAGTTAAAGGTTCTTCTGCTGTAAGGGGTAGTTTAGTGGGAAAGTCTGATGGAAGAGCTTGATGAGCAGAGTCGGTGATGCCTGTTTTAAACGTATATATTTCTCTCTTGGAATCTATATAAATGTTGCCCTGGGTATAACCTCTTTGGCCTGGTATGCTATATAAAAAGAAAGAAACAAATGAACAAATAAATAAAAGATAAGTTTGACAATATTAGAGTTCTGAACAAGCAGGCTTCACGAGTACAGAGGTCATAAAGAATCTCTTTATAAAGGTTGTATTTTTTATGTCTTTATTAATTTTCTATGTTCCATATATACAGTTCATTTTCCTCTAAAAATTTCAATGTTGTTTCAGTGTCTCATAAACACAAGCTCAAATCTATAACTTGGAAATTTTCAGGAGAAAAGATTAAGGCTGGCTACGCCTCATCAATAGCATTATCTTTTTTTTAATTTTTTTTTTTTTTTTTTGACACGGAGTCTCGCTCTGTCGCCCAGGCTGGAGTGCAGTGGCCGGATCTCAGCTCACTGCAAGCTCCGCCTCCCGGGTTTACGCCATTCTCCTGCCTCAGCCTCCCGAGTAGCTGGGACTACAGGCGCCCGCCACCTCACCCGGCTAGTTTTTTGTATTTTTTAGTAGAGACGGGGTTTCACCGTGTTAGCCAGGATGGTCTCGATCTCCTGACCTCGTGATCCGCCCATCTCGGCCTCCCAAAGTGCTGGGATTACAGGCTTTTTTAATGTTTAGTACTTTGTTCTTACTCTACTGTGTTGCTGGGAATAAGAGGCTTATAGAGCCAGACTCTAAAGATCATTTCTATTCCTTTCTGACTTAAATGTTTTTTCTTTCTCTCTGTTTCTCTCTTTCCCCCACCTTTCTTTCTTTCTTTTTTGAAACAGGGTCTCACTCTGTCACCCAGGCTGGGGTGCACTGGCATGATCACAGCTCACTGCAGCCTTGAACTCCTGGGCTCCAGTGATCCCCCTGCCTCAGCCTCCAGAGTAGCTAGGACTACAGGCGTGTACCACCATGCCGAGCTAATTTTATTTTATTTTATTTTTGTAGAAACAGTTTCTCATTATGTTACCCAGACTGGTCTCAAACTCCTGGCCTTGAGCGATTCTCCCACCTCGGCCTCCCAAAGTGCTGGGATTACAGACATGAGCCACCGCACCCAACCCTGATTTACACTCTCGTAAATCTGGCTTATGTATCAACTAATGTTCATACTGACATATTTCCCCACAGTGTTCTAGTTTGCTTTTGTGGCATGGGAGCTAATGCTGTTTCATCTCCTTAAATACTCTGCCCCAATAGATATAGAGCATTATTTTTCATATGTTAGTTATCCACAATAGTCAGGAACTTTGTTGAAACATGTGGTTTCTGACACTTAACTTGACATGCATAGAGAACAGTAGTTGCACAAAATTAAAATCATTTTTTAAAGAAGATGATTGAAAACAGTGGGAAAATCTTTCCCCTGCCTTTCTGATAAGCATTCCATAATTTCAACACTTTTTAAGTCTCTCATGTTATTGCTTATGATATAAATTATATCTTTTTTTTTTTTTTTGGGAACAGGGCTTTTTTCCAGGGCTATAGTGCAGTGGCACCATCTGGGCTCATTTCAACCTCTGCCTCCCGGGTTTATGCCATTCTCCTGCCTCAGCCTCCGGAGTAGCTGGGACTACAGGCGCCCGCCACCTCGCCCGGCTAGTTTTTTTTTGTATTTTTAGTAGAGACGGGGTTTCACCGTGTTAGCCAGGATGGTCTGGATCTCCTGACCTCGTGATCCGCCCGTCTCGGCCTCCCAAAGTGCTGGGATTACAGGCTTGAGCCACCGCGCCCGGCATATCTATTTTTAAACTTGTTTTTCAGTATGTAAACAACTCCCAACCTACTAATCAAACTTTGCAGATATCAAACCAGTGTTTAAGATAAAACTTATATGACCTCTTAAATATAAACCTAATAAATACATTCATTAGAAATCAAGCTGTAACAATGTGGCAGTTTTAGAAAATCACAAACCGAATTGTTTTGCTGCAATTTCATGCATTACCTTGACAATCTAGGCCACCTAAAATATAAAGCAATGGTAACAAAGGTGATGATAATTCACTGCAAACAAATATTTTAAAAGAGAAAACTGAAGGGGGAAAAAGCCCAACCAGCCAATGGTTTCCTTTAACCTCATTTCAAGTATATTTCTAAAGAGGACAATCATTCAAGGGAAATCAAAGGAAATTTCTAAAAAAGTAGATTTCTCTATTCTGACAAGTTGAAAGAAATTGTTGAAGGAAACTTTTGCCAAAACATACCACATTGGATCTTCTGCCTGAGGTCTTTGTCAAAGTTGAGTTAATGGTTGAGACTTCTGAAAATGCAGTATTAGTGAAATGTAAAATGAGTCATATGCTCTTTCCAATAGCCACATAAATAACCAAGAGGCATGTGGCATGGTGGGTTTTGTCCTACTTTGGCTACTTGGCTGGCATTATAACCTTTGACAATTCATTTACCCACAGAGGGCTTCACTTTCAACACACTGAAGTGACAGGTGGAACTGGGTTGGAATTCCAGGTCCATCTCTTATTACTATATCATTTTAGGAAAGTTACATAATGTCTATGAATCTATTTCTTCAACCATAAGATGTGAGGAAGGCACCAAAAAATTATTTGGGGCCAGGCGCAGTGGCTCATTCCTGTAATCCCAGCACTTTGAGAGGCGGAGGTGGCAGGCTCACCTGAGCCCAGGAGTTAAAGACCAGCCTGATCAACATAGGAAGAGCCCATCTCTTAAAAAAATTTTTTGGAAGAAGGGAGGCCAAAAAATAATACATAATGTATTATTCCATTTACATAAAACTCCAAAAAATGCAAACTAATCTACAGTGACAGTAAGCAGATCAATGATTGTTTGGGGACCTGGGAAGCAGAGAGGGGTGGGTGGAAAGAATTACAAAGGAGCAAGGAAACTTGAGGTGGTGGATATGTCCATAATCCTAATTTGGTGATAGTTTCACAGGTATATACATCTGTCATAACTTATCAAATCACACATTAAACATTTAAAACATTTATTGTATGTCAATCACACCTTTTTAAAAAAGGGTCAGAGAATTCAATAAGATAGTATGTGAAAAACAATTAGTGCAGTGTATGGCACAAGTAGGCCTCTAGAAATGAGTCCCCACCCCCACAACCCCAGCTTCATTTATGTCACAGGGCTATTTAAAATGGTAATCTAATTCAGAAACATCCATGAACTCCGAAATCTCTTTAGCAGTTTTGTAGCTTGATAAATATTTTCAAAGAAAAATATGGGATAATATGAAAATACCTCTGCAGCTTATTTAGGATATTATTTCTGTGGCTTTTTTTCAAATCTTTATTAGAGGCATATTTTACATCGTTGGAATCACACTTTACATAGGACTTGCATGCTACTTCTCAACTCCATGGTTTACATAAGATGTCTGCAAACTACTTTTTTCCTTTTTTTCATTATTATTATTATTTTTTTATTTTTTTTTTTTGAGACAGGGTCTCACTCTATCATCCAGGCTGGAATGCAGTGGCCCGAACACAGCTCATCACAGCCTTGACCTCATGGGCTCAAACAATCCTCCCACCTCAGCCTCTCCAGTAGTTGGGACTACAGACCTGCACCACCATGCCTGGCTAATTTTTGTATTTTTTTGTAGATATGGGTTTTTGCCATGTTGCCCAGGCTGGTCTCAAACTCCCAGGCTCAAGTGATCCACCCACCTCGGCCTCCCAAAGTGCTGGGATTACAGATGTGAGCCATCATGCCTGGCCCACAGACTATTTTTAATGACTGTCTCATGATTTTCTTAGGGCTAAGAATTCCTAATATATTTGTAGGGAGAATTGCCAGGATTTACTGACAGATTGAATTCGGGATGTGAGAGAAAGAGGACTCAGGGATGACACTACAGTTTTTGGCCTCAGTAATTAGAAGTTTGATGAAGCTGACATTTTCTGAGAAAGGAAGAATTTGTAAAGGGCAGCTTTGGTGGGGAGCTTCCATTTTGAGGAGAAGTTAGGTATTAAACATCACTGAAGTAGGCAGTGGACCTGAGATCCAAGGGGAGGTCCAGCTGGAGATATAAATGTGGGAGTCTCCAGCATAAAGATGATATTTAAAGCCATGAGTTGGATGAGGTCTTCAAGGGCATGAGTATAAATAGACAGCAGAAGAGGCTCAACAACTGAGTCATGGAGGCCCCCTAATGGCTAGATCCTGGAGTTGAGGAGGAAGCAGTAAAGGTGACAGAAAAGGAGTGTGATCAACGAGGAAGGAGCGTAGGCTGTTTGGGAAGCCAAGTGAAGAAAGTGTTTGTAGAAGAGAATGATGCTTATCATTCAAGTAAGAGGAGAATGAAAAACATGCTCTTAAAACGAAGGGTAGTTATATCAAGGGCACTATGGGTAGAGCGGATTCAAAAGGTTATAATAAATGGAAATTTCTCCTAGGAAGATACACAAGTGGCCAATGAGCACAAGAAAAGATTCTCACTATCATTATCCATCAGAGAAATATACATCAAAACCACAAATGATGTACCGCTTCACACCCCTGAGGATGGCTGAATTCTGAAGAAAAATAACGTGTTGGTGAGAATGTGGAGAAATCGGAACCCTCATACACTGCTAGTGAAATGTAAAATGGTGTAGCACTTTGGAAAACAGTTTGGCAGTTCCTTAGAAAGTTAAACATAGAGTTACCATATGATTCAGCAATTCATCTACTAGAAATATATCCAAAAGAAATGAAAACATATGTCCACACAAAAACTTGTACATGAATGTTCATAGCAACATTATTCATAAGAGCCAAAAACTGGGAAAAAAAACAAATGTCCAGTGTTCAGCAAAAAATTAAGAGACATAAAGAGAAACAAGAACCTATAGCTCATACATGATGGGGGAAAGTAATCAGTAGAAACTATCCCAGAGTAATTCCAGATGTTATACGTCGTAGCCAAAGACTTTAAGTCAGCTATTTTAAATATGGTCCAAGAACAAAAGGATTTGATTTCTAAAGAACTAAAAAAAGTATTAGAGCAAAGTCTCACTAAATAGGGGTTATTAATGAAGAGATAGATATTATAAACATAAAAAGTGTCAACAAATCCACTCAAAAGTGTTTTCTTTCGAGAAAAAGGAAAGAGACTTTATTCTAGCAAATGGTTTGCAAACCAGAGATACACAGGCTTTGATATAAAATGAAGGTGTGTTCAGACAGAACAAAGAAAGATATAAAATGAAAGTGTGTTCAGACAGAACAAACAAAGTGCTTGTCTTTATATTATAGAGTTTTTGCGCAGGCTACCACTCTGGTCTACTTATGGAAATGATGGATGCAAACTTGCTTAGTTCTGCTTGGTTGATGCTTGCTGAGTTCTGATTGGTAGCTGCAGGTTACAGTCTTTGGTTGGTTCAGGTAGCATAAACAGGAACACCAGCCATGTAAGTCTCGAAGTTAAACAAGTGTGGGGGCTTTCCAGGAACTCAGAATATGTGTTGTCAACTGAAGAATCACAAGGTTCAAAAATTTGGAGAGGAGAGCTTTATTTCTTATAAAGAGTTGAGGCCAGGTGCAGTGGCTCACGCCTGTAATCCCACCACTTTGGGAGGCCGAGGCAGGCAGATCACCTGAGGTCAAGAGTTCAAGACCAACCTGGCCAACATTGTGAAACTTCGTCTCTACTAAAAATACAAAAAAAATTAGCTGGATATGGTGGCACGAGCCTGTAGTCCCAGCTACTTGGGAGGCTGAGGCAGAAGAATTGCTTGAACCCAGGAGGCGGAGGTTGCAGTGAGTCAAGATCGCCCCACTGCACTCCAGCCTGGGCAACAGAGGGAGACTCCATCTCAAAAATAAATAAATAAATAAAAATAATAAAAATAATAAAAAAATTTTTTAAAAATAAAAAAAAAAAAGGGTTGCAGCCTGTAGAGTGGCCGTCTGCAGGCTGGGCAGCATAGCCTCGGGCAGAAACTGGAAGCAGGCACTTTGAGGGAGGGAAGAATGAGACTGGAATTTATGCCAAATGGTTCGTCTAAGTGTACATATTTAATAGGTTATAGGAGGAGTTATGAATGTTTATCATGGGATGAATGTGTGCATGCATAGTAAGCAAACATATGTGTTATTACACACGTCCCATGTTCACTTTAGGGTGGAGACTTAACATTTAGATGAATTAAAATTAGGCTGTATAGCTCAAAGGTGAAACAGAGGACACAAAGGCATCTTGTGCACAGCCTCTGTGAACTGACCAGAACCAGTCCATTGTCAATGGTTTCTTATTAGGAAGGAATGCTGGTCAGCTGTTGTGTTGAAAGTCCAAAAAGGCATGAGAGTGTCAGATGGTTAGTTGATGTCAGTGGTAGAGCGAGTCTTTCAAAAGGGGTGGTTTCTGTTTAACCCTTAGGAAAGAAAGTCTAACAGTGGTTAGTGAGGGTGGGCATTTAACAAGGTGTGTCTGACCTCTCTTCTTGTCATGTCTGGGAATTCAGTTATTAACCCTTCTAGGGTCCCCATGGCCAAGAGGGAGTCCATTCAGTTGGTTGGGGGGCTTAGGATTTTCTTATTTCTCCGTGTGTGACCTCTAGTCAGACAATGGCCACTTGGCCATATTTTGAATTTAGGCCCAGTTAGCCACTCAAGGTCAATCTTGACAGATTAGCCCTTTGAGGGTTCACAAAAGAAATGTTTGGAGCTGAAAAGTACAATAACTGAAATGTGACTACCCTGGAAGTCAGGTTCCACCCACCTTCAGGGGTTATTGTTGTTGTTGCTTGTGCTCATGCTTGTGCTCCAGGCATGAGCCACCACTCCCGGCCTGGACAAGGATTTTCTTAATTGCCTGAAACCAGTACATCTCCCAATCTTTGGCAAGGGGTTCTAAGTGTATTTTGGGGTACATTATCAGCACTCAGCCAGGCCATGTTCAACTCTTTCTGGGCCTTTATTTCCTGATTGTGCAGAGCCTCAAGGTCAGCTGCAGGTGAGAACATAGGGCCTTCTCATGTTTTCCTGAGCATGTATGCAGACTGAGCATATGCACGTGGCCTTCCAGATTCCCAGGAATATGTCAAACCTTTCCAAAGCTCCTGTAGACATTTCACTGCTCAGCTTTTCCATGTAAGCTCCTGTGGGAGAGGCCTTCAGCAATAGGCCATCTCTCTGTCAGTACAAATAAAGAAAAGCCTCTCAAGTGAGTCTTCAACTGTTTTTGGTTCCTTTGATAAAGGGGTGAATTTTTGGAGATCCTTCTTCTGCCATTTTCCTAATGTCACCCAGCATTTCCTCTTTTATCTTCTGGGGAATCATTTACGTAAGAATAGGATGATCCTTTCTTTGAATGTTTGGTAAGATTGTCATAAAAGCATCTAAATCTCAGTATTTTTTCATGAAAGATTTTTGATTGCTGCTTTATTTTCATTCACAGTGCATGCTTTCTATTTTTTCTAAGTATTTGAGATTTTTCTCTAGGTTCAAATTTATTGGCAAAAAATTGTTCTTAGTATTTCTTATTGTCTTTTAAATCTATAAAGTGTATGTGATTACATTCCCATATTAAGTCCTTGATATGGTCTATTTGTGTACAATTTATTTTTTCCATAAATTCTGCCAGATGATTATCTATTTGATTAATTAGTTTTAAAAAACTAACTTTCATTTATTGATCATCTCTATTTTACTCTCATCTATTTCTGCTCATAATTATCTATTCTTTTCTACTTGCCTTGAGTTTATGTTGTTGTTCTTTCTGTAACTACTTAAGTTGGATGTTTGGCTCAGTAATTTCCTACACTTCTTTTTGTGTGTGTGTGTTTTTAACAGGGTTCTACTCTGTGGCCCAGGCTGGAGGGCAGTGTGGCGATCATAGCTCATTGCAACCTCAAACTTCTGGGCTCAAGCAACCCTCCTGCCTCAGCCCTCCTAATAGCTAGGGCTACAGGCATGCACTGCCACATCCAGCTAATTTTTATTTCATTTTTGCAGAGATGAGGGCTCACTACATTGCCCAGGCTGGTCTTGAACTTTTGGCCTCAATTGATGCTCCTACCTCCACCTCCCAAAGTGATGGGATTATAGCCATGAGCCACTGGGCCTGAACTCACTTCTTCTTTTTAATGGTATGAATTTCCCATAAATATGATAGCACTGCATCTCATAAATATAGACATTTAAAGTTTTATTAATGTTCAGTTCTCAAGATTTTCCAATTTTAATTATGACTTCTACTTTGACCCACGATTTACTAAACAGTGTGAATTTTAATTTCCAAAGTTAATTTTATAAGTCTCATTTATCATTTTATTACTGGTTTTAAATTAGTTGTGTTGCAATTAGAAAACATGGGTTGCATAAACTGATTGTTTAAAATTTGCTGAGTCATGCTTCATAACTAAGCATTTAATGTTTGTAAATTCTCTATGTATGTTTGAGAAGAATACACATTTTAAAATTGTTGGATGCAGAGTTTTACATATGTAACAACATATAAGATTGTTACTTATAGCGTTCAATTTTTAAAATTTTTGAATTTTTCTATGTCAGTCTTCCATATGTTAGTTGAGCTGGGAAAGAGAGCTGAGCTGCCAAGTATCAAAGTAACCAATTAAAGCAGCAAACCAAAAATGAAAGTTTAGTAAATTTCTGCAATAGTACAAGCAAGAGGCTAAACTGAGGAAAGCACCAACTCCTCCATTCTGTCTTCCCCATAGAACTGCACACCAGTAGAGGGTGAGGTGGGTCAAGGGATTATCTCACAGTTGAGGGAGTCCTCAACTAAAGACTCTTTATGAACCCTGGGGTCAAAGTGAGGGCAAGGGGGAAGGGCTAGAAGTAGAAAAGTATGGAGTCAGAGGGGGTACAAGTGTCTTTAAGGTTTCCCCTTCTCTCCCCATAAGGAAGCCTAAGCCAAGGTGCCTGAAGAAGACCTCTGCCCAGGGCCTCAGATAAGGAGACCTAGAAAAGAAGGTACCAGGGCTCCAAATGCAAGCATGTAAAAAAAAAGCATGACTGGCCAGGGGGTCTGAGATCTTGACAGCAACTCCCCTCAGAAACTGCAATGCCCTGGCTATGCCCCAAGCCTGGTGTGGGGCGGGTAACTTTCTCCTGTGGTCCAATCAGTTTTCGCTTCATACATTTAAGGATACTTTATTAGAGGCATACAACTGTAGAATTGTTATATCTTCCTGGTGAATTTAAAATGTAACCATAACGAGGCCCTCTATCTCTAAGAATGCTTTTTGCTTAACAATCTATTATGCTGATATTAATATAACTATACTAGATTTCTTTGGTTGGTCTTTTTCTTGGAAAGCTTTCCTCCACGTTTTACTCTCAATTTTGCCATATTGTTATGCTTGAGGCATGTCTCTTTAAAATAGCACATATCACCAGCCTGTGCAATATAGCAAGACCCTATCTCTACAAGAATTAATTAGCTGAGGCGAGGTAGTGCATGAGTATAGTCCCACCTATTCAGGACGCTGAGGCCTCCTTCACTTGAGAGCCCAGGAGGTTGAGGCTGCAGTGAACCATGATCACACTTGAGCCTGGGTGACAGAGCCAAGCACTGAAGCCTGGATGACAGAGCAAGACTCTGTCTAAAAAAAAATGGCACATATCTAGATTTTAAAAATATAATTTGATTTTAAAATCTAACCTTAGCCAATTTATATTTAGTATACTTTATTTGGGCTTTTTGCCCAAATAATATATCTTACCTTTTTATTCCATTTATCTTGGATTTTCTATGCTGCTTTTCTCTTATCTTGTCTTTTGTGGTGTTTGCATTTTTTCCCTTATTCTATTTATCTCTGTTTGAATTTATATACTTTTACTTTTCTTGATTAATTTCCCTTAAAATATTACCATGACTGTTTTACTTAAAAAAGTCTAAAGGTAAATGATTTCTTAACCTTTGCCATAACAATAAAAAGAATCTTTGAATATTTTATGCTCATTACACTTCCTTCAACATATTATGCAGAACAGTATTCTAGCATTATCCTTGTATTAATCCAATGAGTTAGATATTATTATTTTTTATTTTATTTTATTTTATTTTATTTTTGAGACGGAGTCTCGCTCTGTCGCCTAGGCTGGAGCGTGGT
This sequence comes from Colobus angolensis palliatus, assembly GCF_000951035.1. NCBI lineage: Eukaryota > Metazoa > Chordata > Mammalia > Primates > Cercopithecidae > Colobus > Colobus angolensis. The sequence continues at coordinate 1,875,437 of NW_012116154.1, read as the reverse complement.
GGTGTGATCTCGGCTCACTGCAAGCTCTGCCTCCCAGGTTCATGCCATTCTCCTGCCTCAGGCTCCCGAGTAGCTGGGACTACAGGTACCCGCCACCACGCCTGGCTAATTTTTTGTATTTTTAGTAGAGACGGGGGTCTCACTGTGTTAGCCAGGATGGTCTTGATCTCTTGACCTCGTGATCCGCCTGCGTGGGACTCCCAAAGTGCTGGGATTACAAGCATGAGCCACCGCGCCTGGCCAGAGTTAGATATTATTATTATACATAACTAATATTTATTTGCATTTACCTGTGTGCTTCCACTGAATATTGGTTTTTATTTGTTTGATCTAGAGATGGGGTCTCACTATGTTACCCAGGCTGGAGTGCAGTGACTATTCACAGGCATGATCTGGTGCACTGCAGCCTTAAACTCCTGGCCTCAAGTGATCCTCTAGCTCAGCCTCCTGAGTAGCTAGGACTATAGATACATGCCATCATACCCCACCTGAATTTACTTTAATCCTTTATTTTTTTCTCAGCCCATCTACTAGATCATTTTCTTCTCTAGTAACATCCTTTAGACGTTTCTTTTGTTTGGGTTTCTTGATAGCAAATGCAGTTCCTAGTTATATATAACTTTTCACTCTGGTTTTGAAAGACAGTTTTGCTGGATAGGAAATTCAAGGACGAGAGTTGTTTTCTTTCAACATTTTGTAGATACTAGGCTACCGTCTTCTGGCCTCCCTGGTTGCTGTGGAGGGGACCGATGTCATTTTCATTTATGTTTTCTTTATCAATGATTTTTAAATCTCCTCTTTGTCTTTGGTATTCTGAGTTTCACTGCTGATATTTAAACATTAATTTCTTTTTATTTTTCACTTTTGAGATGCAACATGGTTTTCGAACTTGTCCTTTTTGAGATACAATGGGGATTTCTTTTCATTTTTCTTTCTTGATAAACAATGTGCTTGGCATTCTCCTTGAGTGATTGGTTACCCTTTCCATGTAAGTGTGAGGCTCAGTTCTGGCCAGTTAGACACTGGCGGTTTTCAAGCAGCAGGGGCAGCTGGTGAAAATTCGGCAGCTAATAAAAAGAAACAAGCTGGGCCAGGAGTGATGGCTCACGCCTGTAATCTCAGCACTTTGGAAGGCCGATGCGGTCGGATTACATAAGGCCAGAAGTTCAAGACCAGCCTGGCCAACAAGGTGAAATCCTGTTTCTACTGAAAATACAAAATTTAGCTGGGCATGGTGGTACACATCTGTAATCCCAGCTACTCAGGAGGCTGAGGCACAAGAAGAGCTTGAACCCAGGAGGCGGATGTTGCAGTGAGCCAAAATCGCGCCACTGCACTCTAGCCTGGACGACAAAGCAAGATTCTGTCTTGGGGAAAAAACCAAAACAAACAAACAGAAAAAAACCAAGCTGGATATCTGCTTCTGGCATTATGGCTGACCTAGCAGAAGTTTCCTACACAAATGGTCAAGTACTAGAAGGAATATATGGAGACATTAAATTATAAATTTCTTACGGTGGTAGATTTATGGATGAGTAGTATTTTTTTTGAGATGGAGTCTTACTCTGTCACCCAGGCTGGAGTGCAGTGGTGCGATCTCAGCTCACTGCAACCTCTGTCTCCAGGGCTCCAGCAATTCTCCAAGCCTCCCGAGTACCTGGGACTACAGGTGTGCAGCACCATGCCTGGCTAATTTTGTTTTTGTATTTTTAGTAGAGACAGGGTTTCACCATGTTAGCCAGGACGGTCTTGATCTCCTGACCTTGTGATCCCCCCGCCTCAGCCTCCTAAAGTGCTGGGATTACAGGTGTGAGCCACCGTGCCTGGCCACGCCCAGCTAATTTTCATATTTTTTAGTAGAGACAGGGTTTCGCCATGTTGGACAGGCTGGTCTTGAACTCCTGACCTCAGGTGTCTGCCCACCTCGGCCTCCCAAAGTGCTGGGATTATAGGCGTGAGCCACTGTGCACAGCCTTTTTTTTTTTTTCTTTTTTGAGATGGGGGTCTCACTTTGTGGCCCGGGCTGGTCTTAAACTCCAGGGCTCATGCAATCCTCCCACCTCAGCCACCCAAGTAGCTGGAATTACAGGCATTAGCCACTGTATCCAGCCAAAGCCCTCTTATTTCCAGTTTTACAACACTACAAGGATAGTAACTGAGGGACAATAGAGGAAGATCTATATTTCACTTGTATTGAGTGTACCTTTTATTATCTACTACTAGTTTTGTCATCTCTTCTATGTCCTCAGCCCTTTCTCTGTACCTTAGGAATACGAGACATTTTTTCTTTCATTGTAAACAGTGCAAACTGCTAGCTATGCTGAACACAAATTGGTTGGGAAGAGCTTTACTAAAAAATAACTACCTATAGAGCTTTACTAAAAAATAACTACCTATAGTGCTTCCTTATTTCTTAGATGAACTTTTTTATGTTTAAATGCTTTCGAAAAGAGAAACATATATTAAATGCACTGGGTCTTCCTGCCTGCCTCTTGATACCCCCAAAAAGCAACTTTTAAATGGATGATTTATCTTAAAATTGAAGTCATTTTTTAAAAATCTAGAAAACATGGTCTATGTCTTATGTCTATCATTTGCCAATCCCACTCCCAACCCAGGTAAGCCAAGCATAGTGTGTGCCACGTAGTGGGTGCTCAAAATATATTTGTGAATGATATATGAGTATATGTAGTAAGGTGAAATTTAATGAGAACATGCACTGCCTTCTCTCACGTTTATCTTTTCCTTTTTCCACATATTCTTGTGACTACCCAGTTAATGAACTGCTTATAGGAAACAGGAGGAAAACTGATTTTACCATGGGAACTAAGTGCAGTAATTTCTTCACATTATGTATCATTTTTATTGTGCTATTTTTAACTTAAAAATGTCTACATGTCAGACCTTGCTTCTGGGGAAACATTATTGACAAAGGAATTGCCAAGCAAGTTTTAAAATGTTGAGGAAGTACTTGTCAATAATTAATGTCATGCTAATTATAAATTCAAACTAGATTCTTGAACCTCAAGGTGAGCCATGCTTATGAGAGAGTTGGGTGACCTGCTGTGGCCCTGGACATTACAGAAATCATTTAAGTTCTTTCTTCTCTGCAGGGAAGCTTAATTGGTATTTCTAGTGGTAGTGACTAAGGCGGTAGGGCTGGGCCTTAGATGGAAGGCAAGCAGGAGAACTGAAGGTGCACAGGCTTTGAAATCCAACGAAGCTGGGTTCAGACCCTGACTTGAACAGTTAGTAGCTATGTGACTTAGCAAGTTAAATGGTCTCTTTGAGGCCTCAGTTTTCCTATCTGTAAAACTAAGGTAGAAATACAGATATCAGAGGTTGCTATGAGAATTCAGTAGGGATAACTTGTTCAATGCCCTTTGTGTAACCCAAAAAAGCAAGTACTCTTTCCTTCCTC
>NW_012116154.1:1837366-1871444 GCF_000951035.1 Colobus angolensis palliatus | reverse complement strand
GCCACTGCACTCCAGCCTGGGCGACAGTGCGAGACTCCATCTCAAAAAAAAAAAGGTGCCAGACAGAAATACTTACTCACACCATAAAATATTTGGGGAGTGCTGAGCTTGAGTATCCTGCCTTCATAAATACACTCTATCATCTACCCCTTCAACTTAGCAAGAGTCCTGTCATTAGAGCAGAGCTATCCTATCTTCAGGGTTTGTGAATGACTTCTATGATTTTTGCCATACTCACATTATTAAGGAATATTATTTACTTAGGATATTTATTTATTTATTTTGAGATGGAGTCTAGCTCTGTCACCCAGGCTGGAGTGCAGTGCTGCAATCTTGGCTCACTGCAACCTCTGCCTCCCAGGTTCAAGGGATTCTCTCCTGCCTCAGCCTCCCAAGTAGCTGGGATTACAGGTGCCTGCCACCATGGTCAGCTAATTTTTGTATTTTTAGTAGAGATAGGGTTTCACCATGTTGGCCAGGCTAGTCTTCAACTCCTGAACACAAGTGATCCACCTGCCTCAGCCTCCCAAAGTGCTGAGATTACAGGCATGAGCCACACCCAGCCTACTTAGGATATTTTAGACTTAGCCAATGGTTTAACACCTGTGAAATCACAAACTTGATGTTCTGATTATATATGTATACATACACATATACATATATAAATATGCAACTTTTATAATATGTATTAAAATGAAAAAATATTACCTATTTGTGGTTCACCTAGAATCATGTCATGTACCACACTGGTATGCATGCAGCATATCAATACAGGAGTCCAAAACCACTCCAGGTATTTTAAGCAGAAAGGGATTTAATATAGGGAATTATATAGGGAATCAGGTATTGACAAAACCACTGGAAATGCTGGAGAATGAAGCTTGGGGCTGGCCCTTCAGGACTGACTCCCCTAACACTGTAGAACTGACCTGCCAAGGGAATTCTGACTTCTGGGAGCCCCACTGGCCCTGTTGAATTCAGGAGCATGCTATTGCAGCTGCAATCCAGGGATCCAGAATCTGCCACTGCTATGGTCACTCCCACAATTGCTCTCCAAATATATAAAGCTTGTGAGTGGGCACTGTACATGGAATCCAGCATCTGATGGTGCATGATTCCCTCTCAACAACCAGGAGGCTGAGGGAAAGACACTGGAATGAATGTTGCTTTAGAGAAACCCTGTAACTCCATGACCATGCTTGCAAGCAGAAAACAGCCAAAAAGGCAGAAAGATGGTCTCTATTTCATGTCCCCCTTTCAAAGCTCATACAATTATGTACAAGTGATGGAAATGAATTTATATCAGGAAGCTTTGCTGGAAGGGAGTCTGGAAAATACAGTTTTTAGCTCTCTAGCCTCTGAAATATAAGAAGGCACACTGGAAAGGCACTTGGGTGAAACAGTCTGAAGTGTCCACTACAGATCACAGGGAATATACATTGTTTCAAGGCACAGGAGCTTGCAAGTAAAAGCTGGAGAGCAGGGCTTTCATGCTCCCCTAACCTTACTCTTCTTCTCTGCCTTCCCATACCTCTTTGCCTGGCCAGTTATCACTACTTGAGGGCTTCATTTGCCAAGCTGGACTGGGGATAGCTCTTTTGCTTCCTTCATTTTATTTTTTATTTTATTTTATTTATTTTATTTTATTTTTTTGAGACAGAGTCTTACTCTGTTGCTCAGGCTGAAGTGCAGTGGTGCAGTCTTGGCTCACCGCAATCTCCACCTCCTGGGTTCAAGCAATTCTCTTGCCTCAGTCTCCTGAGTAGCTGGGATTACAGGCAAGTGTCGCCATTCCTGGCTAATTTTTGTATTTTTTTTTAGTAGAGATGGGGTTTCACCATGGTGGCCAGCTGGTCTTGACCTCCTGACCTCAGGTGATTTGTCTGCCTGGGCCTCCCAAAGCGCTGGGATTACAGATGTGAGCCACTGGGCCTGGCCTTGTTTCCTTCTTTTTAACATCACTTATTAATTTTCTCATTGTGTTCAAGGCCAAAATGAGAAAGAATCAGCCATAAGTTCTCTCTTTTTTAAAAAAAGTTTTTAGAGACAGTCCTGTCACCCAAGCTGGAGTGCAGTGGTACCATCACAGCTCACTGTGACCTCAAACCCCTGGGCTCAAGTGATCCTCCCACCTCAGTCTCCCCAGTAGCTGTGATTACAGGCACATGCCACCACACTCAGCTAATTTTAATTTATTTCTCGTAGAGACAAGGGTCTTGCTATGTTGTCCAAGCTGGTCTTGAACTCCTGGCCTCAAGTGGTCCTCCTGCCTTGGCTTCCCAAAGCAATGGGATTACAGGCATGAGCCACTACACTCAGCCATCTTTTTGTTTTTTGACATTGTACATGGTCAGCTTTGATAAGCTTCACTGTCTCTATCTCAGTTGCTAGTGATTGGAGAGAACTCTATTTTAATCTTCAATCCATTAGCTCAGGAGGAGGGACAGTGGACATTCTGAATAGCGATCCCATTTAAAATCCTATAGAACAGTGAACCAAACAAAGAACTCAGTCATGAAAGGTTAGATCTCACCAGTCTTAAGAGACTAGAGGCTTTGGTTATCTAACCATGGGAACGCTTGCCCCTGATTTCTGCTCTGGCTCTACTCTGGAATACGGAGATTGGTCCAGTCAACTGGACACATGGAATTGTCTTGCTAACCATGAATACTGTATTTCAAACTCTTTGTTAAGTGTTATAAACTGCCACTTGTTCGAGTGACAAAGAATTAGGACTGATATTTTCATTTCAGTGAAAAATCTGAAGACTGACATTTTGTGCTGAGTGACAAAAATGGGGGCAAAGTCAACCTGAAATGGTCTAAGAAAAAGAACAAATGCTAGAGAAGATAATTAATCACTCAATACGAGGCCAAAGACAGGAGTGCAGGAGATATGATATACTACTCAAGTAAACTAGCTCTGCAGTCAGCCTTCTGGGGTTTGAATTCTGGTGACCTTAAGCACAGTACTTCATCTTACTAAGGCTCATCTTGCTAAACCTCAGCTTTCTCATCTGTAAAATAGAGAGGATAACAATATGATCCTCATAGGGCTGTTATTGGAATTACCAGTGCCTGGAATATAGAATGTGTGCAATAAATGGTGCTGGACTTCCAGCTATGGGAGAGTAAGGACACTGACAAATCATCTCTCCCAAAAATAATTATAAAACTGGACAAAATTGTCAAAGAGTATCATTTTAGGGTTCTGGAAACCAATTAAAAGCAAAGAACAAATTGAAGAGCATATATCCACCCAAAAAATGCTGGGCTTTGGGCAAGAACGAAGGTGTCTTTGGCATTCCTGCATGTTCGTTTGATCCCTCTCACCCCCAGCTTGGTCAGCACAGTAGTTTTACCAGGGTGGAGCTGGCCTTGAAAGCCAGTAGCAAAGTGATGACTTGATTTGGAGGGAAGGGCAGGAAATCTATGCCCAGCGGTGGATAAGAAAAGCCTTCAGCTCTCCTAGCCTGAGGCTGCAGTCTCAGGTGAGGAAGCTCCTGGAAATGAGATAGCCATTGAAAACTCAGACACTAAGCTCTTATCCTCGGATGTCTGGGTGCCTGTACACATGCAGTAGAGACCCGAGAGAGCCTAAGAGAAAGCAAAGGTGAAGGTGGACTTGAAAACTTCCCAAACTTGGAATGCACTCTCCAAACCAAACACAAATCCACAGCAAAGCATGGAAACCTTACAGGCTCAAGTTGTTTGAGCAAAATCTCTCACTAGCCACTGGCTGATCACTCAGCTACAAGACATAGGGTCATGTAGACATGGCCGGGCGCGGTGGCTCAAGACTGTAATCCCAGTACTTTGGGAGGCCAAGATGGGCAGATCATGAGGTCAGGAGATCGAGACCATCCTAGCTAACACGGTGAAACGCCGTCTCTACTAAAAAATACAAAAAAACTAGCCGGGCGAGGTGGCGGGTGCCTGTAGTCCCGGCTACTCGGGAGGCTGAGGCAGGAGAATGGCGTAAACCCGGGAGAGGGAGCTTGCAGTGAGCTGAGATCCGGCCACTGCACTCCAGCCTGGGCAACAGAGCGAGACTCCATCTCAAAAAAAAAAAAAAGACATAGGGTCATACTTAGAAAGACAGGTAACACAGGAAAAATAAGAATTTTTTTAAAACCCAAACTGAGAAGAGACATTTTTTTAAGACTCAAACTGAGAAGAAGGCAGCTACACACTGGAGTGATCCTTTATGTAGAAAATCCTAAAGCACCAACAACAAAATGACTAGAATAAAATAAAGGTTAAGCTAGGTTGCAGGAATATAAAAATCAATTGTATTTTACATACTAGCTATGAGCAATCTGATATGGAAATGAAGAAAACAATTTCATTCACAATGGCATCAAAAAGAATAAAATACCTAAAAATAAATTTAACAAAAGAAGTATAAGGCTTGTATACTGAAAACTACAAAATATTACTGAAATAATTTTTTAAAGCTCTAAATAAATGGAGGACACTCCATGTTCATGGCCAGGGAGACTCAATATTGTTAAGATGGCAATTCTACCCAAATTAACATACAGATTTAACCCAATCTCTATTAAAATCCCAAAAGGTTTTTTTTGGGGTGGGGGTTGAAATTAACAACCCTGTCTGCCAATCCAAAAATGTATATAAAAACGCAAAGGACTTAGAATAGCCAAAACAATTTTAAAAAGAAAAACAAAGTTGAAGAACTTGCATTACCTGATTTCACAACTTACTATAAAATCATATTAATCAAGGCAGATAGTAATCAAGATAGACAAGTCACTCTGTGGAACATAATTAAGAGTTCAGAAATAAATCATTACATTCATAGTCAAAAGCTATTTGACAAAGATACCAAGGCAAATGAGTGGACAAAGTATAACCTTTTTAACAAATGATGCTAGGATAATTAGATACACATATACAAAAAAAAAGAATTTAAACCCTTACTTTACTCCATACACAAAAATTAACTCAAAATGCATCACAGACCTAAATGTAAGAGCTAAAACATTAACACTTCTTAAAAAAATAAAAAATAAAAGAAAATCTTTGTAACCTTGGATTAGGCAAAGATTTCTTAGATGACCTATAAAGGAAAAACTGATAAATTCAACTTCCTCAAAATTAAAAACTTTTGTTCTTCAAAAAACACTAAGTACAGCTTAGGGTGGTGGCATGTGACAATAGTCAATAGCCGTGCACCAATATTTTGCCCAAAGTGTCCTTGAACTCTTATCTTAAGCCATCCTACCACCTCTGCCTCCTTAGGCCAGCGTGGGCAAAATAGTGAGATCCCATCTCTAAAAAACAAAACAGAAACGTACTCAAAAACACTGAGTAGAAATTTAAAGTCACAGAACAGGAGACAGTATTTGTAAATCAAATATCTGATAAGGATCTAGTATTCAGAATATATAAAGAACCATTATAATCCATTAATAAGATGAAAAACTCATTAAAAATGGGCAAAAGATTTGAATAGACATTTCACCAAAGAAGATACTTGCATGACTAATAAGCACCATGAAAAGATGCTCAACATCAGTTGTCATTAGGGAAATGCAAATTAAAAGTGCAGTGATACCACCACATACCCACCGTAAAGGCTCTAATCAGAAAGACACTGACAACAGCAGGTGTGGCAAAGATGTGGAGAAACTGTGACTCTCATACATTGCAAGTGAGAATGTAAAATAGTACAATTGCTTTGGAAAACAGTTTGAGAATGTCTTAAAAGGTTAAACATAGAGTTACCATTCAACCCAACATTTCCACTTCTAGTATCTAACTAAAAGAAATGAAAATATTTGTCTACATACAGACATACACGAACCTTCATAGTAGTGTTATTCATAGTAGCTAAAACTAGAAGCAACCCAAATACCCATCAACCACTGAATGGACAACAAAATGTGATGTATCTGTACAATGGAGTACCATCCAACAATGAAGAGAAATTGACCTCTGATACATGCTAGAACATGAAGGAACCTCAAAAGTATGCTAAGTAAAAGAAACCAGACATGAAAGACTAAGTATTGCACAATTCCATGTATGTGAATGTCCAGGAATGTCCAGGACAGGCCAATCTATAAAGACAAGAAAACATAAGTAGTTGGCTGGGCTGGGAGAGGAAATTGACTGCAAAGGGCAAGAAGGAGCTTTTGTGGGTAATGGAAATGTTTTAGAACTGGATCGTGGTGATGGTCGTACAAATGCATAACTCTACTAGAAAGCGTTGAATTGTACACTTACAATGAATGAATTTTATGGTATGTCAAATGTACCTCAATAAGCTGTTAAAAAGTCTTCCAATTACCTGAGAAGATAATACGTTTGACTAGAAACCCATCAAATGTTTGACAGAGCAGAAAATTCATCTATTACTTCTCAGCCTCAAACTACATCCTTTTGCACGGTCAGATTCAGCTACTTAACAATGAGTGTCTATTAGTTATCAGAATCATCAGAAGGTAGTTTTTAAATGGTCCATCCCAAATCTTCATTATTGTAAGAAAAATAATGATAATTATTGTAAGAAAAATTTATGATAAAAAATTCTATTGCTGGTAAATCAGAAATGGCATCTTTTTTTTTAAGAAAGAGCAACATATTCAGGCCGGGCATGGTGTCTCACACCTGTAATCCTAGCACTTTGGAAGGCTAAGGTGGGAGGATCACTTGAGGTCAGGAGTTCCAGACCAGTCTGGTCAACATGGTGAAACCCCATCTTCACTCAAAATACAAAAATTAGCCGGGCGTAGTGGCGGGTGCCTGTAATCCCAGCTACTGAAGAGGCTGAGGCAGGAGAATCACTTGAACCCAGGAGGTGGAGGTTGCAGTGAGCAGAGATTGTGCCACTCCAGCCTGGGCATCAGAATGAGGCTCTATCAAAAAAACAAACAAACAAAAAAGAAAAAACAACATATTCATCCATTGATTTTGTTTCTCTGCCTGTATACACACCCAGTGGAATCTAAAATGCTTAGGATTATAAACAAGGAAACTGGGACCCAAAGTTCACACCATTCTTTAGAGGCAGAGTCGGGAAGACTGGAATCAATGTCCTCTAAATAATCGTCTATAACGTTCACCATCACACCAAAGTGCATCTTTACTTCTTTTACCTTTGAAGACACAAAGAACCATATTCTCCTCAGTACTTTGGGGGTATCTCAGTATCAAAGAAAAGAAATTACTTGGACGGCCATGATGGCTCATGCCTGTAATCCCAGCACTTTGGGAGGCTGAGGTGGGTGAATTACCTGAGGTCAGGAGTTCCAGATCAGCTTGACCAATATGGTGAAACCCCATCTCTACTAAAAATACAAAAATTAGCCAGGCGTGGTCGTGCACACATATAGTTCCAGCTACTCAGGAAGCTGAGACAGGAGAATCGCTTGAACCCAGGAGGCACAGTGCGGTTGCAGTGAGCCCATTGTGCTGCTACACTCCAGCCTGGGCAAGAGAGCGAGACTCTGTCTCAAACAACAACAACAACAAAAATTACTTACTGAGGAGAATCACAGAATATTAAAGCAAAAAGGATCTTGGAGTATATATCCATCCAAAAAATGCTGGACTCTGGGCAAGAACAGAGGTGTCTGTGGCATTCTTGTATGTTCTTTTCTAGGGGTCCCCCTCACCCCCACCCCAGCTTGGTCAGCACAGTAATTATAAGTGCTTTCTTTTTCCCTTCCCACTTCCCCCTTCCCCCTTCTCCCTTCCCTTCCCTGTTCTTTTTTCTTTTCTTTTTTGAGACAGAGTTTCACTTTGTTGCCCAGGCTGGAGTGCAGTGGTGCAGTCTTGGCTCACTACAGCCTCTGCCTCCCAGGTTCAAGCGATTCTCCTGCCTCAGCCTCCCGAGTAGCTGGGGTTACAGGCACATGCCACCACACCAGGCTAATTTTTATATTTTGAGTAGAGATGGGATTTCACCATGTTGGTCAGGCTGGTCTTGAACTCCTGACCTCAGGTGATCCACCTGCCTCGGCTTCCCAAAGTGCTGGGATAACAGGCATGAACCACTGCGCTCAGCATGCTTTCTTATATAAACTAATATTTTCCTCTGATTTCTATCTGTTTGTCCTGAATTCTTAAGATTTCAAGCTTCCTGCCCGTCCCCCTCCAACAGAAGTTCTTTCTACCACATCATTAACAGATATTCATCAAGTCTTTGAAAAGTTCCAGGCATGATGTGGCAGACACTGGTAGCTGCCTGTCAAGTAGCCTTGCCCCTACCCTATTCCTTGGTGGCAAAGCCCACCTTACTTCTTGGAGTCTAAAAATGCTACATATTTACTTTCTCAGCCTCTCTTTTGACTGGTGCATGAACATGTGATTAAATTCAGGCCAATGGTACCTAAAAGGAATTCTTCAGGAGGGTGGGGCTTCTGCAAAAACTTCATACTTGAGAAACAGCAAGAGTGAAAGAGAATATCATCTTCCTTCTTACCTTTGGACCTTGTGTGAGGATGTGATTCTTAGAACTTCTGTAGGCACCTTATAACCATTATGGATGACACTTTCAACAATAACATAAAGACAGTGGACTGGAAAGATGGAAAAACCCTAAATTCTTGATAAGATTATTGAGCCACGTGTGAAATTTGTCAGAATCAAAATGGAGTCACTTGTGTTAAAAACAAAAAACAGGCTGGGCAAGGTGGCTCAGGCCTGTAATCCCAGCATTTTGGGAGGCCGAGGCAGGTGGATCATCTGAGGTTGGGAGTTCGAGACCAGCCTGACCAACATGGAGAAACCCTGTCTCTACTAAAAATACAAAATTAGCTGGGTGTGGTGGCACATGTCTGTAATCCCAGCTACTCGGGAGGCTGAGGCAGGAGAATTGCTTGAACCCAGGAGGGGAAGGTTGTGGTGAGCTGAGATTGCGCCGCCATTGCACTCCAACCTAGCAACAAGAGTGAAACTCTGTCTCAAAAAAAAAAAAAAAAGATAAAAACGTAGCCAGGTGTGGTGGTGCACCTGCATTCCCAGCTACTCAGGGCGCTGACACAGGACGATAGCTTGAGCCCAGAGGTCAAGGCTGTCGTACACTATGATCTTGCTACTGTACTCTAGCCTAGGTGTCACAGCAAGAGCCTGTCTCAAAACAAAAACAAGACCAGGCACCATGGCTCACATCTGTAATCCCAGTACTTTGGGAGGCCAAGAAGGGTGGATCACCTGAGGTCAGGAGTTCGAGACCAGCCTGACCAACATGGTGAAACCCCATCTCTACTAAAAATACAAAATTAGTCGGGCGTGGTGGCACGTGCCTATAATCCCAGCTACTCGGGAAGCTGAGGCAGGAGAATCGCTTGAACCTGGGAGGCGGAGGGAGCAGTGAGCCAAGATTGCACCACTGCACTCCAGCCTGGGCAACAAGAGCGAAACCCTGTTTCAAAAAACAAAAACAGAAACAACAAACAAACAAACCACAAAAAGCCTCTGACAAATAGAGCTGGGAAAGCCAGGAAGATAATGAGTCTCATGCATAAATGCCTGATAACAAAAACTATCACAGAAGACTGCAAAACCCGCAACTTTATACAAAGGCCATCACAATCTTACATAAAAAATCCTTCCACAAGGACATGTGCCCAGAAACTGCTTGTCCAGCCTCAGACTGGTGTCACCCTTGTTATTGATCCTTATAGCCAAGGATAAGTATTTCAAAATGATTATGTAATATTCCTCGTTTGTCCTTAAAAAACTTTTGTCTTCTTGTATCTTCCCTAATAACACACACAGTTTACTATGGCATGTGTATTCCCATTGCAATGCCCTATTCCTGAATAAATATCACCTTCTTTTAGAGAACATTTCTCTGTTATTTATGTTGACATATGGACAACCTTAGAACCACCAACCTCCAGTCATTGAGTTAAGAGAGGCAATTAACATCCCTAAGCTTTCAGTCAGTTTTAGTTGGGTATTCTGCCCTTGGTAGATACAGTATAATACAGCGGTCCCCAGCCTTTTTGGCCCCAGGGACCAGTTTCATGGAAGACAATTTTTCCATGGACTGGGGCTGGGAATGGTTTTGGGATGAAACTGTTCCACCTCAGATCATCAGTCATTAGATTCTCGTAAGAAGCGCACAACCTAGATCCCTCGCACGTGCAGTTCATAATAGGATTTATGCTCCTATGAGAATCTAATACTGCTGCTGATCTGACAGGAGGCGGAGCTCAGGCAGTAATGTTTGCTCACCCACTGCTCACCTCTTGCTCTGCCACCCATTTCCTAACAGGCCACAGATCTGTACCAGTCCTCAGCCTGGGACTTGAGGACTCCTGGTCAAGAGTACAGACTGTCTGTGGTCAAGTTTCAGTTTGCAAGATTTAAATAACCATTGGCAAAGAACTTAACCCTTCTGATCTTCATTTCTAAATGAGAATAATAATAGTAACCTACCTAGTAGGTTGTTATGTTGATTAAAAGGGTTAATACATATAAAACACATAGAAGTAGTGCCGGGCATCCGTAAGCAATCAGTAAGTGTTAGCTATGATTACGCTGCCAAAAGCATGCTCACCATTACATGTGAATAATTTACACAAATGTTGAACCACTCCAATTATTAAGTGCTTTCTTATATAAACTAGTATTTTCCTCTGACTTCTACCTGTCTGTCCTGTATTCTTAATCATAAAGATTACTCTCTCCCTCTTTGTATTTTTGAGCATTGATATCAATGTAACTCCCCTCCCCAATCCCCAAACACACACACAAACCCATTCGCTTCTCCATATCATATACTGTCTTCTCAATTTCTTCAACCACCTTTGTTCATTATTTTGGCACTCCATCTCTGTAAACTCTCTAATATGTCAATGTCTCTTTTGAAGTGTGATAGTTCGAATTTTCAGTTGAAAGGTATTTATTGAGTGTTCATTATATGCCAGGCTGGGCATCATAATCCAGTCATAGTCTGGTCAATTCTGCCAAAGGTTAGCAAATACCTGGTTATCCTTACCACTTCCCTTTCCCATACTCATGGTAGACACTACTAATCAATCACAGCATTTTTCCCCCCTATTGGATTCAGGACTCTCCTTCAGGAACCTACTATGATTAAAATGAAATTGAATCTCTCATTCCTGTTATAAATGAAGATTGCACTAGCTTTATAGTCAAATTATGACACCTGAAATATTTGACTCTTTTTCTCAGGTACTATTCACAAAGCCAGGTCTAACTCATTAATGCATCTTTAAATGTTTTTTTTTAAACGTTTTTCCTTCTGATCTCTGTGTATTTATTTTTAAATGGTTATAATCAAACTATTGTGATGTTTTCACTTGATATTTTCCAAATTATTTCATACTTCTGCAATCATAGCATCAAGAAAAAAGTTAATATAAAGATTAACTATATTGCGATAATTGACAACTGTACTATAATATAGAGCTTTACACATATTCCTGTTACATTTTTAATAGCTTTATTGTGATACCTGAACCCACTTAAAGTTTTTTAGTATATTCACAGGGTTGTGTAATCGTCACCTAAATCCCTATTAAATTTCATCATTTATTTTAAACTTATTTTTTAATCCCCAAATTATGCCATTTATTATTTATTTCAAGGGATGGGGTCTCGCTCTGTTGCCCAGGTTGGAGTGCAGTCATACCATTACAGGCTCACTGTAGCCTCGAATTCCTAGGCTCAAGCAATCCTCCTACTTTGGCCTCCCAAGTAGCTGGGACTACAGGTACACACCACCACACCTGGCTAACAATTCTGCCATTTAGACTGCTTATTCTTGCTTATATGTGTGAACTCTCTTTTTCTCTGCTGTAATAAAATGGCACCAGACAAGGTTAAAACCATTGTCAGGTGGCTACAGG
This sequence comes from Colobus angolensis palliatus, assembly GCF_000951035.1. Taxonomy (NCBI): domain Eukaryota; kingdom Metazoa; phylum Chordata; class Mammalia; order Primates; family Cercopithecidae; genus Colobus; species Colobus angolensis. The sequence continues at coordinate 1,859,596 of NW_012116154.1, read as the reverse complement.
TTGAGGTAACTCATCCAGTACCACTTTTTTTTTTAAAGGTAGAATCAATTAAATAAGCTATAAAACCACCTCAACTGTGGTATCAACCAGTGCCAACCCTGGCAGCATAAGAAATACAATGACAGTGTTCTACCTGTCCATCCAGTTAATAACTCCCAAAGAAAAGAAGATAATTTCTGGTTGGCATAACTTGTTCTAAATGCATCCATCTTACTGCTTCTAAAAGTAAAAAATTATGAGTCCTAACATTTGGCTAAATTTGGCTAATGACTGATATACACTCTTCTGGCCTGCAGTTTGAGCAGTATATTCCCATCACCCCCTACTTCTTCTTTTTTTTTTTTTTTTTTTAAAGATCAGGCTTAGGTTTGTTCATATCCAGTCTCTGGCATCTCTTTGTAAGCAAGGAGTTGTTTTATTCACTGGTCTGATGCTTCCTGGCACACAATAGGCTACATATATGTATATACATATGTGTATATATATGTATATGTAGGCTATATATGTGTGTATATGTATACATATTTATATATGTATGTTAAGTGAATGAATTAATGCCTTCAACAAATATTTGACAGTGATTTCATGACTGCTTTTATTAGTTATTTTGGCAATCACTTATAACTGCTAACTTCTGCTTGCCCATCAGCCCTCAGCTTAAATGTCACTTCCTTCAGGATGCCTTCCTGATCCCCTCCACTAGTTTAGGTGCTCCTGATCTCTGCTCCCTTTCATACAACTCTTATGACTGATAAAAATGGCATGAGGGAAATTTCCATGTTTATTGTGTTCATCTTTGTATCCCTAATTCCAAACTTTCCAAGCTTGGCACCCAGCACCCAGCAGGTTCTTAATATTTGTTGAGTGAATGAATAAATGAAGTAAATTGGAAGTGTAATTTGTCTTTGTCTAAAGGCAATAACTCATTCAATATAACCTTGTCACTTGTCTTGACCTTCACCTCCTTTTTTCTTTAACAACCTTATTGAGGGAAAATTTACATTCCATAAGATTCACCCATTAAGCTCTTCTTACTAATTTTTTTCTCTCTCATTTTTGTGTGTGAAGGTCATTTTCTAATGGCAAAAATGGAAAGAAAATAGAAGTAGAATGTTGTGGAATCTTAGATAAAGAATGGGTTCTTAGAGCCCAGTTTAGCAGGGTTTACTTCTCAGTTTTACTTTTCAATTGTGACTGTAAGCAAATTAACTTCTGTAGGCCTGGGATTCTGATCTGTAAAATTGCACTAATATGAATCTCTTCCTGGGCTCCTCTAAGGATTAAATGAGACGACACATGCAAAGGATCCCAAAAACAATAACTCAAAAAATGTTGATTCCCTCCCTTCCCTCTGTCATCTGTTAACCTCAGCTTCCTAAATAGAAAGTCTATTCTTCTGCCATCATCATTATTTTGTTCGGAGCCTATTTTTAAAAAATACTCAACCTTCTTGCTTCCTTCGCTACCTAAGTATTTCTGCAAGCCCACTTTATTTTGCAGCTTAGCTTTCCTGGCACAATTCTTGCAGATTTTGGTCCCTTTTAAAATTCATTCTTCAGCGTATGCTTTCTCTCTCCATCTTTTGAATGTGTTGGTGGGAAAACCCCACCTGAGATGACTAGAGAACAGTGGTTTCCTTGGTTACCATTCCCTTTCTTCTTCATTGGGAGTATTCTGCGGTGAACTCAGAAATTTTATTTTTCAAAGCTTCCCATTCTTTCAAAAATGCTTTTCCTTTTACAGCCTGTCGCTCAAAATCATACCCTTCTTTTCCCTGGATCTGTTTTCTAAAGTCTCCAACCGCCTACCTTCTCTGTGTCTTGTATTACCTTCACATCCCCCAGCTTTCTACTGCTCTCCCAGGACCAACCATTTCTTCCCCGGGAGTCACATTACATCAGCATTCCTAATGCAATATCTGTTGTCTACCAGATTCTGCTTTATTCTAGGCGGTCACTTAAAAATGAACCTCGGTACTGGTCTGACTTAACATGGAGGAGAAATTGTCTAAGGTTAAACGCAAACTGCTGAGAGATTTGGGGTGGGGGGCACACATTTACATTCATTCATATTAAATATATACCTGTTGAATTTGTGCTTTTTCTCAAATGCTTCAGAGACCCGAGCTTTAGGGTAATTGGGATGGTAGAAAGGATGGGTTTCCAGAAACTTCGCCCAAAATTAAAGACTCCATCAAAAGGACTGCTCCATACACTCAAAGAACACCCACCAACAAATCCCGTCTCCACAACCACCAGATTATCTCACCGCGAGTGAGACTGCAAGGTTTGGGGGCCCGGCCGTACCACTCCGCGCTGCGTACGGGGGTTTCGTACCCATCTGGCCGCAACCGGCCGTTTCCCCCTCGCTTGGTTCTGCCCCTGCTCCCCCTGCGCAGGCCTCACAGTGCGTCTGGCCGGCGCTTTATAGCTGCAGCCTGGGCGGCTCCGCTAGCTGTTTTTCGTCTTCTCTGGGTTATTTCTGTGGGGCGCACCGCGAAGATGCAGCTCAAGCCGATGGAGATCAACCCCGAGGTGAGCGCCAGGTGCACCGCTGCCCGGAGAGCGCAAGGCCGAGGGAGAGGGAACCGAGTCGCTGACCTGTTCGGTTTTGCTTTTTTCTTTGCATTTGCCTTTCAGATGCTGAACAAAGTGAGTGGCGTCTCGCGCCGTCTCTGGCCCCCTCCCCCGCGAGCGCCGAGGCGAGGGCGCCCACCGGCTCCGGCTGCTGGCAGAAACCAAGCCGCCCGCTGCGCACCTCGGAGACGGCAGGGCTGGGGCGTGGGCTGGGCGCCCTTCCTGAGCCCCTGCATTTAGCGGGTGACTTTGCGAAACCGGTCACGGGGAGACGGAGGGGCTGCGCCCCGTGGCGAGCTAGCGCCGAGCGGAGCTCCTGAGGGCGTGGCGCGGGCAGCACAGACTAGGCTGCACGGGCTTCGCGGGCGCCACGTGTGGGCCGCGCTTTGTGCTGTGTCATCGCGCCCGCCAGGGTGGGGGTGGCAGGGCGGGACTGGGGCTCCTCCCAGGCTCGGGTGCGGGCGCGGAGGGCGCGCGCCTTCTGGCCCCGCCCCCTGGCAGGTGCCCGCGACCCGCGTGTCCCCGTGCCCCTGGCCGCCTTGTCTCCTCTCCGCAGGTGCTGTCCCGGCTGGGGGTCGCCGGCCACTGGCGCTTCGTGGACGTCCTGGGGCTGGAAGAGGAGTCTCTGGGCTCAGTGCCAGCGCCTGCCTGCGCGCTGCTGCTGCTGTTTCCACTCACGGCCCAGGTAGGGCGTGGGGCCCAGGATGCACGAGGCCCCGGTAGTGCACGCCGCTCCCCAGCTTGAGGCGTCGGGGGGCTTCCCGCCCCGCCCCCTCCCCAGTAGGGGATGCGGGGCGCGCCTCTAAGCAAGGGAGGAGCCTGCATTTTCGTGGTACCTACTCCCTAGGCTCCTGTTCCAGCAGTGCCTATTGCCTTCTCTCCCATCTGACCACAATTGCTTTAAATTTGGAAGAGCGGCAGTATCTCGGTTCCATCGATCCCGTTATCCAGGGAAATCATTCATCCTACTCATGAGTTCCCTCGAACTTGGGTTTTTTCGAGCCTCCGGTTCGAGGGAATGGCTGCTGGTTTCCCTTTAAGGGCTGTAACCTGTCAACTCATTGTTTGCTTCTCAGACTCCCACCTAGCTGTAGAATGGAGGGGGAAGGGCTGTCCTAAATCGCTGGGAAACAATTAGGCTCGCTAATTCTCCGCCTCCATTGCCTGGGTTTCTGATGGTCTTAAGGCGTTCTTCACACTTCTCCACTCCCACTACTTGCTCACTTGGTTTTTAGCCTCTTGAATGTATTTCTTAAAGCTTAATCATTTGTGTATGGCTTCTGTGCGGGAACCTCCTTCCTCTTCACTTATCCTCGTTCATCTCTGACCTTGTAGCTAAATGAAATGAGGGTTATAAGCTCAGTTTTGAAAGCACCTTTGCATTTCCCTTGAAATGATTTTCCTCCTACAAATGTGTTTGGATAGATGTATCTCAAAGACAGCGTCAGATTTTTTTTTTTTTTTAAAGGATAGGATATTTGCTGTCCTGTGATGTATGGAATCCCAGTCGTTAGCATGGCATTGTCTTATCTCCTGTTGTTGTCACTTGGCTGCTGATGTGGGAGAGACTGAAATTAGCTTTAGCAAAACTTGGGGCATCTCTCCAAAGGTGAGGTTAACTGAAGCACCGTCCTAAGGCCAGGTGTTCTGGAAGCATCCGTAGCCAAAATCAAGAGTATGGGAAGTTCCAAGCCTTCCTTCTAGTAAATAAGCTAAGTATTATGGGTAAATACACTTATTACAGCTAATAAGATGATCTCACTGACATGTTTTTATTGCTAAAGTCTTTTACTCGGGCTAAAAGGGAGCTGCCATATTGTTGGAAGTCGAATTAGCGTCTTGGTTGACCAAATCAGTCTCCTGTCTCCAGTTGAGCATCACACAGGGGGTTTTTATTAGAGCAACCATGATGACTCGGAGGTTTTGAGCAGCATTCAGAGGCAAGGCCTCTGGGAGGCAGTGGTGCAGCATGTTTGCCTTTAAAAGCTGAGTGTTCTCCTTTTGCTGGATCTTGTTAGAGAACATTCTAGTTTGTGTTATGTTTGAAAGAGCTCGATACTTTGTCCTTTAGTTTCGATTCAACCTATCAGATTTATCGAGCGCTTTTTCTGCTACATAGAATGCCTACTGGACAAAACACTGAAGCCAATTGAAAGAAAAGTTGAGATTTTATAGGCTGACTTCAAAGATGCTAATGTTAATTTGGAAGGCATTTAATTTTTGACTAAGGGAATGTTGTGACCCCCTACACGGACGACTTCTGAAACATTAAGTGCTAGTAAACTATTTACAGAATGATTTCCATGGAAGAGCTCAAGCAGCCCTAAAGGGTGGTGCTATCCCATTTTAATATTTCATCTAATTAGCCTAGAAAATGAAAAAAAAAAAAACTCTTACTGGTCAATGAATACTAAATTGAGGATCCAGTTAGATAGAAGCGAAAAAGTTCTGCTAGTTGGAGTTTAAGTTGATCTTCTGGGGTAAGAGATCTTACTCTTCTGTTAGTACCAGAGAGCAAGCCTAAACTTCAGTTCATGTACAGAAATGTGAAGCTACTAGAGTTGGAAATACGTTTCTGATGGTCTGTCTGGTTTTGCTTGTTATGGGAAATCAGTGTTTCTATATTAGTACCCTACTCTTTAACTGGGAAGTCCTAACTTATTTATTATATTTTTATTTTTTAGAGACAAGGTCTTGAACTCCTGAGCTCAAGTGATCCTCATGCCTCAGCCTCCCTAGTAGCTGGAATTATAGGTGCAAGCCACTGACCCTGGCTCAAGAAATCATAACTTCTAAGGTCTTTAAAGCTAGTTAGTGAAAAGTCCAGATAGGCTTACTAAATTACAGTACAAAAAACTAGCAGATGCTTTGAGGAAATCCGTTTCCTAGTCTCATTCACTTACCAGTCTCTATCCTCCTCCTCAAATTGCCAGTCTATCCTCAAAGTAAACTGTTTAGCTGGCAAGGACAAGCTAGTGTCACATCTTCCTCTTGTAAAATCACAGCCCAATACCCTGGACCAGTTGTCTTTCCTTCCTTAAAAAGAGGGTGGAGGGAATGGTTAATTTCTTTCACTTGCTCTTTTCAGCAGTTAAGGCTGTTTTTGTTTTTGAAGTGAAGTGTACTTGAGCTGAGTAGAAGTAGAACTTTAAAGAATAGTGAAATGTAAACCAGCTGGTGCTCTTGTTGGGCATTCAATTGACTGAAGCTTGATTAGGATGCCTATGTGAAATACGGTTAAGTGTTAAAGGGAGAAAATAATGAACTGGTTTGTTTTCTGACTTCATGACACCATTTTGGGCTGAAAGGTTGCAGTGGTGTCTAGACACAGCCTTGGGCAGTATCCAATGCAGTCACTGCACTGCAGCACCAGGGTGGAGTCTCTGAACCTCTCAGAGCCTCACTGGCCAGTGTGGGTGTGGGAGGCAGACACACGGGCCCTTCTCTGGGAGTTGGCCAGCATCTAGAACTAAGGCTCCTGTTCACACATTCCCCTGGTGTTTCCATTTAGGTGGTAGAACTCACTTTGCTGCCATCTGTTCTTTGCACTTTCATTCTGAGATGTAAAAATGCTTTTTACATTCGCAGCATGAGAACTTCAGGAAAAAACAGATTGAAGAGCTGAAGGGACAAGAAGTTAGTCCTAAAGTGTACTTCATGAAGCAGACCATTGGGAATTCCTGTGGCACAATCGGACTTATACACGCAGTGGCCAATAATCAAGATAAACTGGGATTTGGTAGGTGTGGGTTTTGAGGCCAGTCATCCTAAGCTTGAACTTGAAACATGGAGTTCAGAAACACTGTTCCCGAGGTCAGAGATGCTGTACCTTTTGAAACCATTTTGTAATAGTGGTGTCACATGCTTAAACTGACTCACAGTCTTCCTCAGAAAGGATTCCTAGCATTTCTGAATTTTGAAATGGTCCCATTTCACAAATTTTAGAGCTGAAAGTTCAAATTTTGAGGTCTTTTGAAATATGTTGTTCTTGCTATAGGTTTGTAATTAGTGCCTCTTAGGCTTATCCACATTGAGCAGTAACAAAATGCTTACATCAGTGGTTATCCAGTCAGATGTCTCTATGCTGGACTGTTTTGTTTCTTTACATTTCTATTCAAGATCTTTATTTTCTGTCTGAATAACTGAATTACTAAGGTTGAATTTTCTACCCCAAAATAGTAATCTTGGTTTGGGAACCATTTTAGATTAGAACATGATTATAGCGTCATGTATATAATAGATGTGAACTGTACATTCTTAGGTGCTGTAGATACAGCAGGTAAACAAGGCAGCCCCAGCTTTTATGACTGTAGAAATCTCAAATACATGTTACAGATTAAGAATTGCTGTGAAAAAGTGACAGAGATTTGAGAGATGAGTGAAGTGGGAGGGAAAAAGGGGTCCGGGGTAGAAGAGAACAGAGGCAAGAAAGAGCTTGGCATATTGGGAGAGTGGAGCGACCTCTCTGACTTGAAACCTGTGAATAGAGAGGGGTTAGAAAAAGAGGCTGGGAGAAAAGGTACAGCTCATCCACAACCCTGGAGGCAGTATTAAAGATTCACATTGCTCAGCATGTTCGGCAAAGGCTTAAGTCAACAATAAATATGTACCCATTTGTATTATTTTATCTATGCTAACATCCATTTTTTTCTTTAAGAGGATGGATCAGTCCTGAAACAGTTTCTTTCTGAAACAGAGAAAATGTCCCCTGAAGACAGAGCAAAATGCTTTGAAAAGAATGAGGTAAGAGAACTTTCAGAGCATTGCCTTTAAATAACTCTAGAGATTTTTATGCTAATTATTTTCTTTTTTCTGCAGGCCATACAGGCAGCCCATGATGCCGTGGCACAGGAAGGCCAATGTCGGGTAAATGCAAATACAAATCGGAGCCAGGCTGCCTGGGTGCCATCTGTGTTTCCACTGAAATTGTTCAGGAATATCTTACTGGAACACAGCAAATGTTATCCACCCAAGGCCAAATGACACCAGAAAGTTCTACATAAGTAATGCTTTGACTAGACCTTTTCAAAAGGCTCTTCAGAAATTGTATTGGCTGTTAAAATCTTGAGTAAATTCAAACTGACAGTGTTTTGTTTAGATCCAAATGAGTCTTATAGGCCAGGTAGAGTTGCTCATGCCTGTAATCCCAACAATTTGAGAGGCCGAGGAGGGTGAATCACTTGAGCCCAGGAGTGGCAAACATGGTGAAACCCCGTCTCCACAAATAATACAAAGAGGAGCGAGGTCTGTAGTCCCAGCTACTCGGGAGGCTGAGGTAGGAGAATTGCCTGAGCCCTGGAGGCAGAGGTTGCAGTGAGCTGAGATCATGCCACTGCACTCTGGCCTGGGTGACCCTGTCTCAAAAACAGAAATGAGTCTTACAGAGTGTACACCTCTCCTAGTAAGTGAGCATTTCAAATAATCTTCACAGGCTGTTGGGGAGAATGAAATACACCACAAAGGACAAGTTCTAGAAGGTTTGAATGTACCATAATCTGATGAGAACCTCTGAGTCAGCTGCCAAATTTAAGTCAGATCTCAGTGTCCTTTTATAAAAAAAAAAAAAAAAAATTTTTTTTGGCAAGGTCAGGCTCCATTGCCCAGGCGGGAATGCAGTGGTGTGACCTTGGCTCACTGCAACAATTCTCTCACCTCAGCCTCCCGAGTAGATGGGATTACAAGTATACACCACCACGCCTACTAATTTTTATATTTTTTGTAAAGATGGGGTTTCAGCATGTTGTCCGGGCTGGTCTTGAACTCTTGTGAACTCAAGTGATCTGCCTGCCTCTGCCTCCCAAAGTACTAGTATTACAGGCATGAGCCACCATGCCCAGCCAGATCTCAGTGTCTTTATAACTACAACTGGCTCTGCTATTTTCTAGTATTGACCTTGGTTGAGATACTTAGCCTCTCTAAGCCTCAGTAAAAATCCTGTAGTAACAGCATCTTCAGAGTTGTTCTGACAGTTAACAGTATATTTACCTTAATGGGCTTAGCGTAGGGCCTAATGTAAGACATACATAAGTATTAGCTGTAATTTTTTTAAATCAGATCAGTTCAAGCATATTTCACTTGAATTGCAAGATAATTTTTAAAATAAGTTCAGCTTACACTCATTTTCAAAAAAATGTCTTGACTTTCTTTAGGTAGATGACAAGGTGAATTTCCATTTCATTCTGTTTAACAACGTGGATGGCCACCTCTATGAACTGGGTATGTTTCACTCCATTTTTGGAACTCAATGTAGTTTCATGCATTCTTTCAGACTGAATCTCTTGATATATTGTTGTGTGACTTTATGGCCCTTGGCATATCATTGTTTATAAAGCCACAGTAATAAAGTATTCTCATGAGGGCACTTAACCCCTTATTATCCCCAGAGCAACTTCCTGAGGCAACTGACCTAATCAGTGGCTTTAATACCTAATCAATGGCTTCAGTCAGAAACCATTGAAGAGTGTAGATCAGATCAGTGCCAGGTGAAGGTATATGTGATCAGACTTTCTTTTCCCATCTCCTCCTGTAGCATACCCTAGTATCATCCCTTCTGGGCAAAGAATACATCTGAAAAAGGATCAGTGCCTGAATATGACCTTACTTGTCTAAAAAGAATCTGGATATGTTGGAATAATTTCTATTAGCTAGTTTATGGCATCAAGAAAGACGACCTACCTTGTAAGATTCATTCCTTTTGAATGAATTAATGGAGAAAGACTTGCAACTGTGTTGTCTCAAGCCAGGATACCACCTACAGGCTTACAAAGGCAAGGGAATAGTGAAGGCAGTCTAGTCATTGGAGGACAGATGAAATCTCAGGTGTCTCCTCTTCTTGCCTCCATCTTTCCTATACCCCAAAGACTGCATCTGACTTTTGCTCTGTGGCCGTTTCCTAGAGTTGGGGCACAGGCCCCTCCATTAGGGTAGCTGATTTGAGCTTGTACGATCTTGTAGACTAGAATTGCGTGGGATGGATGCCTAGGGACACTTGAACCTCATTTGCAGCCTGTTGCTTCATAACCAGGCTTCCTTTTGTGGGTTTGGCAGTGGTTTTTGGAAGAATCTAAAACTTCCATCTGGGCTAGGTAAGCATGGTAGCCAGAAGACATGCAGAGAAAATTGACATGTCTGGCTTCTTTTGTTACAGATGGACGAATGCCTTTTCCGGTGAACCATGGCGCCAGTTCAGAGGGCACCCTGCTGCAGGTCATCTTTGGAGTGCATCTCTTCCTAATGGGCCCCACAATTCTTTGGCCAAATTTTCTATTCTAAAGTGCTAACACTCTTCCAGGACAACCAGCATCAGTTGCCTGGGTTAATAGCAGTCTTTAGGGCTGCAAGATCATCTTAGTAATTCTGTCTACCTTATTTTATTGTGAGTGGTTTTAAACAGGGCTTCAGAGACACCCTGAGTAACCTGTTTCATATGCTGTCTTTAGTCCACAGTTAGAATTAGCCTGAAAGCTGTTGCTTTGCTTCCTGGTGGGATTAAGTGACCATTGTCCTCTCGTCAGATTACATCATAGTTAAAGACTCACGGAACAATAGACTTTCGTAATCCCTCTAAGACAACTGGATTTGGGTCAGTCTTGGAGGTAGTGTATTATAGGTTCTAGTTAGTTGGTTAAATTTAGGAGTTTTTCCTTCCCACATGGTCTACTGTTACAAGAACACAAGAAGCAGATTTAAAATGCACCTGACAAAAACTGTTAATATCCAGGATCACTTTGTAACCATCCTGGACAGAAAAGTGATTCTGGACAAAGGTTGGTAGGTGACTCTAGGCCTTTTCACTAAAAAATGAGTGTCTAGAGTTGAATCAGTTTACTATTATAAAGGAAAAATGCTTAATTATGATATAATACAAAATACTGTTTTTAGCTTGCTGTGCTGAAGAAAAATATACAAAATGCTGTTAAAATATAACTATACTTCATTTGAGTAGTAGTAGTATCGAATCTTTGAAAAACTTGCTGTGTGCAGACCGGGACTCAGCAAGCATTTTCTATAAAGAGCCACACAAAATATTTTAGGCTTTGTATGGCATATGGCTCCGCTGCAAGTATTCAGTTCTGCTGTTACAACTCAGCAGCCTATAGACCCTCTAAATGAATGTATGTAGCTGTTTTCCACCACCACAGGCTGGGTTAGGCCCACATGCTGCAGTTTACTGTATTTACGTGCTCTTCTAGGTGATGTATGTCTTTTATAGAAATCCTTTAATGACACAATGAGATAGGTATTATCCCCATTTCAGAGCTGAGAAAACTCAGAGTTTAAGGCCTGAGGTCAGTGACTTACATGGCAGACTAGGGTTCAAACCTATATGGTCTGGCCAGGCATGGTGGCTCACGCCTATAATCCAGCACTTTGGGAGGCCAGCGTGGGAGGATTGCTTGAGCTCAGGAGTTCAAGACCAGCCTGGGCAAAATGGTGAAACCCTGTCTCTACTAAAAATACAAAAATTAGCTGGGCCTGGTGGTGCATGCCTGTAGTCCCAGCTGCTCGGGAGGCTGAGGCACAAGAATTGCTTGTACCTGGGAGGTGGAGGTTGCAGTGAGCCGAGATTGCACCACTATACTCCAGTCTGGGCAACAGAGCAAGACTCTGTCTCAGAAGAAAAAAAAAAAGAAAACTTAGTCTGCATTTAGAGTTTGTGCTCTTAGCCACTATACAATACCAATAGGACCTTTCATTAGAAAAGACCTCTCTTGGCCGGGCGCGGTGGCTCAAGCCTGTAATCCCAGCACTTTGGGAGGCCGAGATGGGCGGATCACGAGGTCAGGAGATCGAGACCATCCTGGCTAACACGGTGAAACCCCGTCTCTACTAAAAAATACAAAAAACTAGCCGGGCGAGGTGGCGGGCGCCTGTAGTCCCAGCTACTCAGGAGGCTGAGGCAGGAGAATGGCGTGAACCCAGGAGGCGGAGCTTGCAGTGAGCTGAGATCCGGCCACTGCACTCTAGCCTGGGCGAAAAAAAAAAAAAAAAGACCTCTCTTTGGAACTTCACAGACCTGATAGCCCCAAGATGCTAGTGGACCACATTATATCACTCTTAATAGGGAGGATTGATGGCTCTTGTCTGTCAGATACACCTGAGATCAGTTGAAGCTAATTCTTGGTATTCAAGAGGTATGTGGGAATATGAATATGGAGTGAAGAATAGACCTGGAGAGCCAGGATGGGATGCAGGGGTTGCATGAGAAAATCAGAATTTACTTGGTGAGAATAAGAAAACAGAGGCAGAATTTCTGGTCTTTGATCCGTTTGGAGGAAGGACCCTGATCCTTCCTAGTAAAACATTTAAGGTACCTGCTAACTCATCTAACATTGCACTAATGCCATAAAAATGTGCCCCCCATTAGGATACTTACAAGTGTCACATGAGTAGCATTTATAAGGTGTGGGGAAGGTAAAATTTTTATATAGAGATGGGGCGGGAGGGACTCACTATGTTGCCCGGGCTGGTCTTTAACTCTTGGGCTCAAGTGATCTTTCTGCCTCAGCTTCCCAGAGTGCTGGGATTATAGGCATGAGCCACAGTACCTGGCTAAAACCTTTTTTTTTTTTTTTTTAACTATTCTAATTAGAAACTTATTTAAAATTAAAAGAGTTTCTAAATTAAACCAGCATTTTAGTTAAAATTCTTACCTTAGGTAAGGCTGGTTCTATATGGTTAAGGATGTTTTAGGTTGTCTAAACTTCACACTAAATTATTAAACTGGTGAGAAGATACGTGCACTTAACCCAAATATCCTAAACTTGAATGAATTAGGTCCCTGCACATTAGCTCTGTAGAAGATGGTTATCCTCTTTAAAGATACAACTTTAATAGTGAAATTAATATTGTATGTCCTCTAGTAAAGTCGATTCAGGGAAGACAGGTCTGGAATATTGATATATTAAAAAACCTGGTAGAAGATAAAATGTTGATGTCAATCCAGATACTCTTTGGTTGCTTTTTTTGAGAAAGAGTCTCGCTCTGTCATTCAGGCTGGAGTGCAGTGGTGCAATCATGGCTTACTGTAGCCTTGAACCTTGCTCAAGCAATCCTCCCACCTCAGTCTTCTGAGTAGCCAGGACTAGAAGTGCATACCACCATTCCCAGCTAATTTTTCAAATTTTAGTAGAGATGTTGCCCAGGCTGGTCTTGAACTCCTGAGCTCAAGCCATCGGCTGCCTCAGCTTCCCAAAGTGCTGAGATTGCAGGCCTGAGCCATGTGGCCCAAACTCATTGAGTTGGTGATTTCCAAATTTTAGGGTGATGTTTCATTACCATTCTGTATCATAGAGCATTCCCTTTCTCCTTCAGGTGTCTTTCTGCTGGGTTTTTTTTTTTTTTTACAGATTCAACAGAGTAATATTTTTGATCCCAAAACAATTATATCCTAGAAGTTGGTAAATAACCCTGGAATCAATTTTCTGTTACCAGTCTTTGTCATCTAGATTTTTAGAAGTAGTAACACATGTCATTTCACCATCAGTGTCTAAGCTTCCATTGCTTGTGTGTACCTAGAATACCAGGTAAACATTAAGGCTGTTTTTTAAAATGTTTACTTAGAAGACAATTGTCTTTACTTCGGGAATTTCTGAGTTACAACTTGTCTTTTATGCCACTTTATGGAAGAAAGATTGATTTCTAATCTTAGATTTGAGGAAAATAGCATTAATAGTTGTGTTTTTGTTGTTGGTTTATTTTATTTTACTTTTAAACTTTTCCAAAACCAGTTACAAGGTGAGAGAAGCACAAAACCATTTGGTGGAAGTGATAAAGAAGTCAAATCCATGATGTAACCCTGTCTTTCCCATTACCTGATTTTTTCCTTTAAGCCCTAGTTTTCAAATTAATGATGGAATTAAAGTTGATGAGGGTGAACTTTGAGCGTTAATAGACCTAGGAGGCTTTCCCTATGTGACTTTCATTTTTGAGCTCTTGCTCTTGGGATATTAACGACATTTCTTCTTTCCAGGACGCTGCAAAGGTCTGCAGAGAATTCACCGAGCGTGAGCAAGGAGAAGTCCGCTTCTCTGCCGTGGCTCTCTGCAAGGCAGCCTAATTCTCTTGGGAGGGACTTTGCTGATTTCCCCTCTTCCCTTCAACGTGAAAATATATACCCCCCCATGCAGTCTACAATGCTTCAGTACTTGTGAAACACAGCTGTTCCGTTCTGCAGACACGCCTTCCCCTCAGCCACACCCAGGCGCTTAAGCACAAGTAGAGTGCACAGCTGTCCACTGGGCCGATGTGGTGTGAGCTTCAGATGGTGAAGCGTTCTCCCCAGTGTATGTCTTGTATCCAATATCTAACGCTTTAAATGGCTACTTTGGTTTCTGTCTGTAAGTTAAGACCTTGGATGTGGTTTAATTGTTTGTCCTCAAAAGGAATAAAACTTTTCTGCTGATAAGGTAGCCACAGCTGATTCTCATTTTCTTTTACCCTTTCCCCAACATGTCAGATTATTTTGGTAGTAGTATATAAATGTCTTCCATATAGATAACTCATACAGTGCTAGTAAGAATTACCATAAAAACATTGGTTTGGTGTGTCTTTGGATTTTTTTGCGTTTGTATTCCCTATGTATACCTGTAGAAACTAATCTTTAAAGATTTTTAAATAGGCAGATTTTATAGCACAATTCTAGACTTATAGAAATATTGAAGACAGAAAGAAAATACTGAAGACATTGTAGAAGTCCCATAAACCCACCATCCAGTTTCCTCTATTGGGGTTCTCTAGAGGACAGAACTAATAGGATACATGTATTACATAAAGGGGAGTTGAGTGTTGACCCACACGATCACAAGGTGGAGTCCCACAGTAAGCCCTCTGAAAGCTGAGGAGCAAGGAAGCCAGTCCGAGTCTCAAAACCTTAAAAGTAGGAAAACCAATAGTGCAGTCTTCACTCTGTAGTCAAAAGTCCAAGAATCCCAAAGCTGAAAAACTTGGGAGTCGGATATTCCAGGGGAGGACATATCCAGCACAGGAGAAAGATGAAGGCCAGAAGACTGGGCCAGTCTAGTCTTCCCACATTCTTCTGCCTGCTTTTATTCTGGCCACGCTGGCCACTGATTAGATGGTACCCATGCAGCTTGAGGGTGGGTCTGCCTCTCCCAGTCCACTGACTCAAATGTTAATCTCCTTTAGCAACACCCTCACAGACACCCAGGAACAATACTTTGCATCCTTTATGTTGATGTTCAATATTAACCATCACAATTATTGACATGTTGATACACTGCTATTAAGTCCATAGCTTGTTTAGATTTCCTGGCTGTTTCCCTAATGTCCTTTTTCTGTTTCAAGATCCCACCCAGGATCCCACATGACTGTTATTTGCCCTGTCTCACCAGGCTCCTTTGGGCTCTGTCAGTTTCTCAGACTTCTCATTCTTTGACGACCTTGACAAATTTGAGTACCATCAAGTATTTTGTAAGGTGCCCCTCTATTGGGATTTGTCTAATGTTAGACTAGGGTTATGGGTTTTAGGGAGGAAAACCACAGAGGCAAAGTGCTGTTTTCATCATGTGCTATAAAGGGTACATAAGCTAATTTGTCACTGATTCTGGCCTCTTACCTGGCTGAGGTTGTGTTTGAAAGACTTCACTGTAAACTCACTCCCCCTGCCTTTTCCATGCTGTACTCTTAGGAAGTCACCATGCAAAGCCCGCAGTTAAGGAGCAGAGGTGTATCTTCTATCTCCTTGAGGGCCAAGTATCTATATGAATTATTGGGAATTCTTTTGGAAGGGAGAGTTGTCTTTTTTCTTCTATTGAACCATTTTTATCAGTATGACCTCATATCGTATGCTTTGGATTTATATCATAACCCAGTACTACTTGTTGCCCACACTGTTCCGCTTTAGTTGTTGGGAGCTCTTTCAGTTGGCTCCTGTGTTGCTTTGACATACCCCAATCAGTGTGGCGTGTTTTGTTTTTCTTAGCAATTCCTTACTGTCTAGAAATTAATTTTTTTAAACAAAGCAAAATTCTTTGGCATTTGTTGTTAAACCTTTATAGATCAATGTGCTGTTTTATAGATAAGGATACACTATTACGTAATTTATAGGTTTTCATTAAAGATTAAATGAGGATGTCTGTTCTCAACAATGGACATTGAATGTAACAATTCACTTCCAGTTACACAAAGTGAGGGAAGCGGGGAAGAAACCCAATGCTTCCTGCCTATACTGTGATCCTCACAGAAGGGCTCTGTCCTGTCTGGTGCCAGGAATCCAGATAACTTGGGTCTCAGCTGCCTTATTCACAGTTCTCTTAGCCCTGATTATGGTGGTAATACTCCTGATTCCAACTGTTTTGAGACAGGGTCTCACTCTGTCACTTCCACTGGAGTGCAGTGGTGAGATCTCGGCTCACTGCAACTTCCAAATCCCAGGCTCAAGTGATTCTCCCACTTCAGCCCCTGCAAGTAGCTGGGACTACAGGCATGTGCCACCACATGCCTGTTACCCAGGCCAGTCTTGAACTCGTGAGCTCAAGTGATCCACCTGCCTCAGCCTCCCAAAGTACTAGAATTACTGGCATGAACTGCCACGCCTGGCCCAATTCCAACTTTTTTTTTTTTTTTTTTTTTTTGAGATGGTGTCTTACTCTGTCACCCAGGCTGAAGTGCGGTGGCAACTATCTTGGCTCACTGAAAACTCCGCCTCCCAGGTTCAAGTGATTCTCCTGCCTCAGCCTCCCGAGTAGCTGGGATTACGGGTGCCTGCCACCACACCCGGCCATTTTTTGGGGGGGGAGTATTTTTAGTAGAGATGGGGTTTTGCCATGTTGGTCAGGCTGGTCTCAAACTACTACCTCAAGTGATCCACTCACCTCAGCCTCCCAAAGTGCTGGGATTACAGACGTGAGCCACTGCACCCGGCCCCAACTTTTATATGAAGGACATCTTGGTTTCTTCAAAGAAAGTGATCACTTCTGTTGACATCCTATTAATGTAAAAACTAAATATACAGTGATTCAGGTGATTCTACTTGCCTTTAAATTTTAAATTCTAACTTGGTGCATGACTTCTATACAATCATCTCGAAGATTGACTTAGGGGAAAGGAACAAAGGGCTCCTTCCTGCATATAAGCGCTGGGACAAAGATTATTTTTGGCCTCTGAAATGTAAATTATACCACTAAACTGAGCTGGAAGACTTTATACTTCATATATGAGAAACGTATTTATTTAAATGCTCTCAAAATCCAACATAACTTAATGTGCCACCCCATGGAAAGTTATGCAATAGATCATGTATGTGGGTGATTGCCACCCCAGAGGTGCAGATAAATTTTGGTTTCACTAAAGAAATGCACAGAGATTAGGTTACATGCCCATGTTCTTGTAGCTAATCACTAGGCAAACCAGGACTTAGGCTATGGACCTGTATTAGTGCATTTTCATACTGCTGATAAAGACATACCTGAGACTGGGAAGGAAAATAGGTTTAACGGACTCACAGTTCCATGTGGCTGGCAAGGTCTCACAATCATGGTGGAAGGTGAAAGACACTTTTTACGTGGTGGCAGGCAAGAGAGAATGAGGAAGAAGCAAAAGTGGAAACCCCTTATAAAACCAGATCTTGTGAGACTTGTTCACTACCACAAGAACAGTATGGGGAAAACTGCCCCCATGATTCAATTACCTCCCACTGGGTCCCTCCCACAACACATGGGAATTATGAGAGTACAATTCAAGATGAGGTTTGGGTGGGGACACAGAGCCAAACCATATCAGAACCTAAGAGCAGCTATCCTACATTGGTAGTCAGTATCATAGGCTTTAGGGTTCATTCAATCTGTCTTTGAGCTGGGCTTCTAGCTCAGTAACTTTGGGCAAAGGAATAACGCTTTACCACATCTTCATTGTTTCATGTTGAAATAGACACAGTGAAGATGTCTGGGAAGGGCATGGCCTCTAGAAGGTGGCGTCTAATCCCGTAGTCTCATCTCCTTTCCCTGGGCCCTTAGCAACACACAACCTCAGGGGGTGCCATCAACTTTGCATTCCATGTTAAGGCAGAGTGCTTCCTGGGGTTGTGTGACTCAGAGGACCTTGCTTCTCCAACAAGCCCTCTTATTTGACACCTTGGATTTGCCAGTAGTCTGTGTATAATTGACTTACTCTCTAAAATGTTACTAGTCTTTGGTGATGAAGATGACTTTTTAGTGCTTTCAACAGCCAAAGCCATCTGATGTTAAGTATCTCCCTATTTATTTATTTATTTATTTAGAGACGGAGTTTCACTCTTGACACCCAGGCTGGAGTGCAATGGTGTGATCTGGGCTCACTGCAATATCCATTTCCTGGCTTCAAGCAATTCTCCTGCCTCAGCCTCCTGTGTAACTGGGATTACAGGTGCCCGCCACCATGCCCAGCTAATTTTTGTATTTTTAGTAGAGACAGAGTTTCACCATGTTGGCCAGGTTGGTCTCGAACTCCTGACCTCAGGTGATCAGCCTGCATCGGCCTCCCAAAGTTCTGGGATTACAGGCATGAGCCACAGTGCCTGACCGTATCTCCCTTTTTAAACTAACACCTCAAATGTCTTATTTTAGTCTAAGTTATACATCTATACAGTATAATACTTGGACTGACTTAAACACCCATGAACTTGGAAAAATGTTCATGTATGAAACTAGTGAGATCTGTAAAATGTGTATGCATATGTGTTTAGGACTATAACAGCTAAGTGCTTACTATATCTTAACTGCCTTACATGTTCTACTTAGTCATCATATGATGACTAAGTATTGGTATTATTCTCATTTTGCAGATAGAAAATTAAGGCACAACGAAGCTTAAGCAACTTGCCTAAGGTCATTGGGTTAATAACTGATGTTCCTGAGATTCTAACCCAAGCCAATTGGCTCTAAGAGCCCATAGTATTTAATGATTCTTCTAGGGGCAAGGATGGACCTAACTTAAAAGGAATGAAGGAAATTTAACCTTTACTGCTCCACACTTTAATGGCCCCTTCTAACAGTCTGGCTTGTGTGTTCTTGTAAAATTTGCAACAATAGGATGTTATTCTATTTTTATTCTCAAAAACATGGGTCTACACCTGTGTCTGGGTGTTAAGATTATGGGTGATTTAACTTTATATTCTAATTTTCTAAGCTTTCTAAAATCACATTATTTTTATAATAAAAAAAGCTTAAGTTTTTCCCCTAAGACAGAATTCTGCCATAAGCTCCTATTGGTTATTTCTAGCTTACTTCCAAGTTTCTTTAATTTATCACTGAAGTCAGTGCAACTTATAGACTTAGTTGCCTGTCTTCTAAAACGTTTTTCAACAGGCTCTGTGTTAGTCCATTCTCATGCTGACAATAAAGATATACCTGATAGTGCGTAACTAATAAAAGAAAGAGGTTTAATTGAATCACAGTTCCACATGGCTATTGAGGACTCACAATCATGGCAGAAGGCAAAGGAGAAGCAAAGTCACATCTTACATGGATGGCAGCAGGCAAGAAGACTGTGCAGGGGAACTCCCCTTTACAAAACCATCAGATCTCGTGAGACTTATTTACTATCACAAGAACAGCACAGGAAAGACTCGTCCCCATGATTCAATTACCTCCCACTGGGTCCCACCCATGACATGTGAGAATTGTGGGAGCTACAATTCAAGATGAGATTTGGGTGGGGACACAGCCAAACCTTATCAGGCTCCATTATAGGGCTACTTTATTTGTTTTTAAAAAATTGTTTAATTTTTAGAGACAGGTTCTCACTGTCACCCACACTGGAGTGCACTGGCATGATCACAGTTTACTGTAACCTCAAATTCCTGGGCTCAACAATCCTCCCACCTCAGCCTCCTGAGTAGCTAGGACTACAGGGATGTACCACCATGCCTGGCTAATTTTTAATTTGTTTTTGTAGAGACAAGGTCTTGCTGTGTTGCCCAGGCTGGTCTAGAACTCCTGGCCTCAAGTGATCCTCCCACCTTGGCCTCCCAGAGTGCTGAGATTTACTTTAGAAATTAAAATAATCTTCATGTACTCCTAAATCTGAACTTATCTGGAACACATTCAATTTCCTGCATACCTGCTATGTTAAATAATGACTTGCCATGCTAATTTGGCAGAGTTACTTTCTTTGTCTCCCTTGATTGATGCCATCTTTTACATTCATTAAATTATTCACCTGTTTGTTTTCTTGACTGGGCTTGGCATTCACTTAGGAACAAGGCATGGCTTGGCATAGCAGGTAAGAGTGAGCTGCTGTGAATTGCCCGTGTAGTCATACCGCCTGGTGTCAAACCTGGCTTCAACACCTGCCATATGATCCTGTAGAAGGATAATGGTGGACCTCTTCCACAGGATTAGGAGGACTGAGCTGAGATAATGCACACAGAGCTTAGCTTAGCACACATAGCAAGCACACCTTGAGTAATTCTCTCAATTTAACATACAGTGTTAATAGAGGATTGAGAAGTGTGTGTGTGTGTGTGCGTGTACGTGTGTGTGTGTGCGTGTGTGTCTGGGTGCATGTTTGAATCTTTATGAACAAAGGAGAAAGAGCTGTAGAGAAGTCTCAGCAGAATGAATAGAATATGTAATATTCCCTCCTAGTACAAAATATCTGTATTTGGATACTTTAAGCCAGTTGATAGTTTCCTTTCTCTGGTCATGTTCACAATCAACATCCTTAAACTGATGCTAACTCAGATTAAATATGAACCTATCTCTTAACTCTTTTAGGAGAAAAGAATTTCCTCTTTTAGGACTCAGATACTTTCCATAGTGTTAATCATTCTCCAGAAGGCAGGCTTAAAAGATTAATATCTCACATTAGTATGGTACATTTGTCAGAATTAATGAGCTAGTTACCAATACAAGATTATTAACCAAAGCCCATACTTTATTCATATTTCTTTAGTTGTCACCTAATGTCCCTTTTCTGTCCCAGGATCTTATCCAGGATACCACATTACATTTGCTGTCATGCTTCCTTAGGCCCCTGGCCTGTGATTTGTTTTTACTAAAACCAATTACAGTGACCCAGGGTGCTTTGTCTTTGTCTCCTGACAATCCTACTTGGTCCTCTTCTACCGAGGCGCCGCCTTCCAGGCGGCACAGCTCTGGTTGACAGCTTGGGTCGTGCAACCAGCTCCAGCCCTTACCAGCTGGATGCCTTGGCCAATGAACTCCCTAAGCCTGGATGTCCTCATCTGTAGAGTGAGGTCAGTATCTGCCTCATAGGATTGTTGTGAGCAGCACATGAGAACATTGTGAAGTTCTTGGGGATGTGCCCGGAATGTATCAAGTGTTATTGTTTTTATTTTTTTATCACCACTTAGCTCCTTTCTTTATCTATGTTAATAGAGGAGAGTTTGGCAATGCCGTGCTAGACCTCATTCCCTGGGGGTAAGGCTCTCTCTCTCTCTCTCTCTCTCTCTCTCTCTCTCTCTCGCTCTCTCTCGCTCTCTCTCTGTCTCTCTTTCTTTCTGACGGAGTCTCACTCTGTCGCCCAGGGTGGAGTGCAGGGGCAGCGATCTCGGCTCACTGCAAGCTCCGCCTCCTGGGTTTATGCCATTCTCTTGCCTCAGCCTCCCGAGTAACTGGGACTACAGGCGCCCGCCACCACGCCCGGTTAATTTTTTGTATTTTTAGTAGAGACGGGGTTTCACCGTGTTAGCCAGGATGGTCTCTATCTCCTGACCTCGTGATCTGCCCGCCTCCGCCTCCCAAAGTGCTGGGATTACAGGCGTGAGCCACCGCGCCCGGCGGTAATGCCCTATTTCTAAAAGTTTTCTTAAAAGTTGTCTTAAACCATAGTGCCCAACCCATCAATGCCTTGTTCATTGCAGTGAGACGAATGCATTTTGCCTTACATTAAAACATGAGGAATATAAGTGTATTTACTCTCTTGAGGGTACCAATTTTTAAAAGGGAATGATATAATTTAAAATTTGTAAGCTAATTTTCTAAGGACAAGAAATGTTTTGAAAACAGATTCATAGGTTTTTGCTTTGGTTGACATAAGGTATCTCTAGTCATTAAAATAAACAACCTTTAAATGTCCAATATTTGGATGTTTAAATCCAAATTGAGTGGCTAATATCTGAATCAACCCATTTCACACCCAAGCACACTGACTAATACAGAAGACAGATGATGTATTCAAAGCTATGTGCACTACATCCAGTAGGTGGCAGCATAGGAAAACTTATGGCACTATTGTACTGGTAGGATGAGCCAGAAATCTTAATACCAGGAGCAATTGGTGACTGCACTTCTCAGGCAAGATGAAGCAGTTTGATAGCATATCCCATATCATTCTTCATTTTAGCGCAGTGTTTCGGAGTGGATGAATTAGTCCAGATACAGATTGGCCAAAACGGGAATTGCTTGTTGTTCCATTGATATTTTTGGGTAGGTTTTATTTATTTTTTCATGAAAGTAAAATGAAAGAGATAAGCAGTTCCTTTTTTGGTCTCAAATGTGTGTGTGTGTGTGTGTATTTTTTTTTTTTTTTTTTTGAGACAGAGTCTCACTCTGTCACCCAGGCTGGAGTGCAGTGGCGCGATCTTGGCTCACTGAAAACTCCGCCTCCCAGGTTCAAGTGATTCTCCTGCCTCAGCCTCCCGAGTAGCTGGGATTACGGGTGCCTGCCACCACACCCGGCCATTTTTTGGGGG
>NW_012116154.1:1825052-1837036 GCF_000951035.1 Colobus angolensis palliatus | reverse complement strand
TTTTTTTTTTTTAGATGAAGTCTCCACTCTGTTGCCCAGGCTGAAGTGCAGTGGTGCGATCTTGGCGTACTTCAGCCTCCACCTCCTGAGTTCAAGCAATTCTCCTGCCACAGTTACATGAGTAGCTGGGATTACAGGTGTGCGCCACCACGCCTGGCTAATTTTTTGTAGTTTTAGTAGAGACAGCGTTTTGCCATGTTGGCCAGGATGGTCTAAAACCCCTGACCTCAAGTGATCTGCCCACCTCAGCCACCCAAAGTGCTGGGATTATAGGTGTGAGCCACTGCGTCCAGCCTCAATCATATTTTAAAATAAAAGAATTAGGTAGGCTTGAAGTCTACTAAAGTCTCATATCTTATGAGTTTGTGTACCACAAGCTTTGAAAATGTTCCTTTTTTTTTTGAGAAAACAGTAGCAGCAATGAAATAATAGTTATTATTTTCCAGGGTAACAATTTTATGAGATAAATACCCATTTGTATGCGCAAGTCCTAATTAATCCCATTCCCTTGTGGTCATACTTCCAACAATGACAATTTGATGTGGCAGGTTTGGGATGGGAACAGATCCTCAATTTTAGAGTTTTTCCGTGATCTACATTTTTTTTTACTTAATGTAATTTTTTTCATTGTAATACACATTTATTTCCCTTTTAGTGCTTTTTTGGGGTTCTTACAATAGAGCTGATGATCTTTTTAATGGGTGTTTTCAAAAGAAAGAGGTGATGAGATAAGGATCAGAACTGCTGAAAGACGTGTAGGAAGTAGCAGGGTTTTTCTTCTAGACTCAGAACCTGGTAAGAGTTTTTAGAGTTTGAACGTGACTCAATCCTTTGTCTTATACATGAATCCTCTCTGCTTTTATATTCAGCCAGTGGATTACTTTTGAACCCCTAGTTCTAGGAAAGCTCAAATGTGAGTGCTTCAAAGAAGTGTGTTATTTATGAACCACCAAGCTGAGGACCAAAACAGGTTTTATGAGAAACTTACTTTTAACAACATAGTGTTAATTATCCATAAGCAACCTAATTATCTTATGCTAATAGAGGGGATTATGGCATGAATACATTAAGTCCACTTTAACTAACTTAAATATTTTTATATTATTGTGTCTGTTAGTCTAAGAGTTCTATAAGGAAGGGGCCATATGGTTGGGTGTGGTGGCTCACACCTGTAATCCCAGCACTTTGGGAGGCCAAGGCCGGAGGAATCCTTGAGCTCAGAAGTTCAAGGCCAGCCTGGGCAACATAGTGAGGCCCCATCTCTACAAAAAATAAAACACTTAGCTGGTTATGGTGGTGTGTGGCTGTAGTCCCAGCTACTCAGGAGGCTGAGGCAGGAGGCTCACTTGAGTTCGGGAGTTTGAGGCTGCAGTGAGCCATGATCACACCACTGAACTCCAGCCTGGGCAACAGAGTGAGACTCTGTCTTACAAAAAAAGAGTGGGGGCATATAAGTTCAAAAGAAGTTTATAAGCAATTCAACTTCCTGATAGTGTCACTTATCACAGCCAGCCTTTCCTAAAGTATGGCCTGGGGTCCCATGGGGCTCCCTGAGACCTTATAGGGAGTCTGTGATGTCAAAACTATTTCCATAATGATACTAAGACATTATGTATCTTTTTCACTCTTGAATGTAGAAGTAGATAGGTGAATCAGATGTCACTATTAAGCCAGTACTTTAGTTTAGATGGAAAAATGTAAAACAATGCCGTTCTTCTATTTTTTTAATTGTAAAAAAAAGTAGTTCTTTTTTGTAAAAAATGTGTTGTTACCATATTTATAATTTTTTTTTTTTTTTTTGAGACAGGGTCTCGCTCTATTGCCCAGACTGGAGGGAGTGGCATGATCACTGCTCATTGCAATCTCAACTTCCCAGGCTCAAGTGATCCTTCCACCTCAGCCTCCCAAATAGCTGGGACTACAAGCTCAAGCCACCATGCCCAGCTAATCCGTGTATTTTTTATAGATATGGGGTTTTGCTATATTGACCTTGCTGATCTCGAATTCCTGGGCTCAAGCGATCCAATCATCTTGGCCTCCTAAAAGTGCTGGGATTACAGGTGTGAGACCTGGCCACATATTTACAATTTTAATTTTAAAGTTAATTAATAAATATTTAAATTATTCTCAGCTTTAATTGCTAAGATGATATATATCAGTAGACATAACCCACCTAAGAAAAGTTATTTGAGGTCCTCAGTACTCTTGAAGAGATAAAGGGTTTTTCCTGAGACCCAAAAAGTTTGAGAATTATCAGATTAAAGCCAAGTACTGAGCTAGAGATACTCCCCCGTCTCCTGTATCTTTTTTTTTTTTGAGACGGAGTTTCATTTTTGTTGCCTAGGCTAGAGTGCAATGACAAGATCTTGGCTCACTGAAATCTCTGCCTCTTGGATTCAAGTGATTTTTCTGCCTCAGTCTCCCAAGTAGCTGGGATTACAGGCGTCCACCACCACACCTGGCTAATTTTGTATTTTTAGTAGAGACAGAGTTTCCCTATGTTGGTCAGGCTGGTCTCAAACTCCTGACCTCAAGTGATCCACCTGCCTCGGCCTCCCAAAATACTGGGATTACAGGCATGAACCACCACATCCTCCCTCCTGTATTTTTGAATGTTTGTTTTGCTGCCTACAGGTTTTACATAATTAATATAAGCTATATGAAGAATATTGTTCTCCTTTCATAAGTTTCCATGTGTCTCCATAGCCATTACTCTCATCGTTTGTAATCCCTGTTATACTCTATGATACTAATATATAATATTATAATTTAATGTGATTATTCTTTTTATAACAGTATTACATTTTTTGTTATGGAATATAGTCCAAGGTGACAGCAGGGTCAGTATCTGGTTAGGGCCCTCTCCTTACACTATAGACAGCAATCTTCTCAATACACCCTCACATGCTCTTTCTTTGGTGCCTGCAGTGGACAGAGAGAGAGAAAGCCCTTTGGTGTCTCTTCCTGTAAAGGCACTAATGCCACCATGAGGGCCCCATCCTCACGACCTCATCAAACTTAATCACTCCAAAGGCCCCATCTCCAAATACCATCACACTGGGGCTTTGGGCTTCAACTGATGAATTTCAAGGGGATATAATTCAGCCCATAGCAGAGGTTCACCCCAAAACAACCTAGTAGCACAAATTCACCTCATGTTAACTTATATATGATTGGGTATGTTTTACATTAAATAACAGAAAACAATTTTAGGTACACGGGAGTTATACAACAGTTGCTTCAAAAAATACATGCTTAGGGGGTTGGTGATTAGGGGTGACTTTGGAATCTACGTCAGGGGCTCACTATCCTCATCAGAAATCCTTCACTTCTCCAGAGAAAGGGCAGCCACATAATCATTTGCCCAGGCCCCAAATGCTCTACCTGGGATGTTTGATTGGCTTGAGCAAAAGGACTTTGATGTTCCTTCGGGGGAGCTCAAAGGACCACTCAGCTGCCATAGATTATCCCAAAGTTCTGTGTAGTCAGATTGCCTGGTGCTTTATTCCTAAGCTGCTTTGATGCCTTCCTGTCCTCACCTTGTCTGACTTCTGAGCAGCAGGGCCCGCCATTCACCTCTTGGCCAGTCCCAGCCTCAGCAAGTGCACGCTGTTGGTTGATCTTTGACTTTCAAGTCTACCAGCCCCACAGCTGCTTCTTATAAGCAATTTGTAATGCCCCCTTTACTCTCCTAAAATAAAATTCATAGCTAATATAACCTGCCTACACATATAATGTTTACACATCGATTTAAAGACAGAAAATATGTGTTTTTCAACCTGTAAACGCTCAGGTATTACTCCATAAGATGCATAAAGTAGGGAGAGACTTGTACATAAACATGAGATCCCTGAGAGAGGAACAGACACGCAGCTGATGTAATCAGGGGTGGTGTATTGACAACTCAGATACTGCGGCAGCTCATTATTGGCCATGGGAAGTTTCCAAAATGGTGAACCATCTTGGTAAAGTTCCAAACACAATTATACTACATTCTGCCCTTGATTTACCCAGTAATTGCACTTATGAAAACTTTAGTACAAAAACTCTGTGAAAAATATTTTATATATAGGATCAGACAGTTATACACATACTTTTCATCTACATGAGTCCCCACGGGGACATTCAAAAGCTGTGTAAGACACAGCACAAATTCCTCATTGTATGAGACTGCCTTCTGGTGACTCGGGCCCTGAACACTAAAGGCAAGTGAGACCTACCCTACTATGATTACAACAACAACATATCTGCCCACACATTTCCAAAGCAGCCCTTAGGGGTTGGCACTACCACCTCTAAGGACCACTTAGCTAGACTGGGGAATCTTTCATAAGTAATCTATGCTTGGCGGAATTCTAAAATGGCCCCCAAGATTCCCAGCCCCTGGTGCACAAACACCTTCTCCCGGGTATTTAATCCGACACTAATCCAGATGCTGCACTGAAGGGATTTTGCAGGTGTAATTAAGGCTCCAAATAAATGGACATTAAGATAGAGAGATTATCCTCAGTTGGCCCAACCCAGTCCTTAAAAAGGACTGGGCTCTTTCTGGCAAGGGAATGACTGGCAGCCTTGAGGGGGCTAAGAGTGGCCCGCAGCTGACCATCAGCAAGGAAATGAGGATGTGAGTGCTACAGCTGCAAGGACTTGAACTTGACCAACCGTCCGGTATGAGCCTAGAAACTGATTCTTCCCCCAGAGCTTCTAGCAAGGGACATAACTCAGCCAACTCCTTAATTTCAACCATCTAAGGTTCTAAGAAGAGAACCCAGTCACTCTGTGCTAGACTTCTAACCTGCAGAATTGTGCTCTAATGAAGGAGTGTTGATTTAAGCATCTAAGTTTGTGGTAATTTGTTGTGCAGCAACAGAAAACTCACACATAATTTAATTTTATTCATTTTGTTTTAAGAGACAGGGTCTCCCTGTATTGTCCAGGCTGTTCTCAAACTTCTCACCTCAAGCAATCCTCCCACCTCGGCCTCCCAAAGTGCTGGGATTGCAGGTTTGGGCCACTGTACCTGGTGTCACACATAATTTAATAAGGCAATGCAATGCGTTCACTGAGACACTGGGCATCCCCCTTGTCGCCCTCTGTCAACCGCCCATTCTCTGTCCCTACCACTGACCCTCATGGTTGGACTGGGAAGAAGTCATATCGATTCTTCTCAGTTCCTTGCCCTCTCTATCTCTCTGAATATGAGGGTGAAAAGCATATACTGAAATTTCAAAAACTGACCACACTCCCTGATTCTAGATCCTCCCTGCGGATGTTGAAGGTCGTTCGGGTTCTCTGGTTCAGCCCACAGCCTATGTTTGCCTCATTTATAACCTCTGCTTGTGCTTTTCATCATGAGGCACTATGCTGGTGAAACCTAAACAGGAAAAGTAATGTGTAACCTTAATTATTTATTGAAATCTGATCTGCATGTTTTACTCATTGCTGCAGAAGGTCACATAAATCTAATCTGTATGAAAACAATGAAAAAATGTTCTTCAGCATGCATGGGACTGAAATACTTCACATTTTGTGTGCAGGAAAGAATCCCAGGCCCTTAGGTATGACCCATTGCCTACTTCTCTCTGGGACTATTTTTTTCTGTGTTCTCCCACCTCCCACTGCCCTTTGTAGCCATTAGGCATCAGAAATGCCACCAACAGAACCAGTTCACTCTGGAAGGCTCTCTTTTTTGTTCCTTTTGGAAACACGAAAGCCACATTTGAGAGCTTTATGACAATTATTATTTTAAAATTTAAAGCCCATAAAATCATCTTTGAAATAAAGAATAACAGTTGGCTCAGAGACCAGGCTTGGTTTTTCTACTTCACGTGCCTATATTTGCTTCTGTGGGATGCTATGGACCCATGCCCCTTTTTGTAAAGACATGTGGTACCAGTATAGAGGCCATAAGTTTACTATTATTTGTGCAATTGACTTATTTCATGAATTTGCCACCAGACTGTCTTCTGATAGTGTTTAGCCATCACAAAAGGGGCCTTCAAATATTTATAGCATTTCCTTCTTTTTTGCCTTAAAATATACTCTGGATTTCTCAAACTTAAAATCAGCATGTGTTGTACATTAATTTTCTTCCTAATCTTTCCCCCGATTACATATCTCACCTATTTTCTTCATCGCTTTGACACAGGATTATTTTGGTGCCACTTTGCCAGCCAAAAATCTCCACAGTCAGCAGTTCCTCTGCTCGGACTTCACATGGGCCTGCTGGGCTCACTTCACCCACTCTGCCCGGCAGGCTGTGCTCTGCTCATGCTACTGGCCCAGATCCCATGCCTGCTGTGGCTCTGTGCCCAGCTTGTGGCTGGTTAGGGTGTGCAGTGACCAGCTTCTGCCTTGGGTGCCAGCGTCTGGACAAGGGAGATGGGGTGGTACCCAAAAACTCAGAGATGCCAGCAACCATAGAGCCCCCAAGGAGTGTTACAGCTTTTGGTTGGGGAGTCCCAAAGTCTGAGCCCCTAGGAAGTGTCACAGATTGTTTGGTTCTGCCAACTGCAGCTCAGTGAATGGGGGCATGTGGTGTCAAGTGGTTTATTCACTCCAGTAGCTCTGCGAGCAGGAAGGTATATTACAGCTCTTTTTGCACCCTCCATTCGGCGGGTTCCAGGTTCTTGTCCCATGACCAAGAGGAATGAGGGTATGCAGACATCGGAGAGTGAGCAAGGCAGATAAAATTTTATTGAGCAAAAGAAAAGCTCTTGACAATGAGAGGTGCCCCAAAGCAAGCAGCCCTCCGTGTGAGATGGGGCTGAAAGTGGGTAGCAGTCTGTGGGGCTGAGTCTGGGGTTTTTGTGGGCTCGGAATGGGGGAGTATGTGCTAATTGGTCCATGATTTGGCCTGGAAAAAGCACCATTCAATTGACTAAAAGGCAGGAAGGAAGTTATCACTCTGGTCATGGACTCCACCCAGAACTGGCAGTTTGGTTTTCAGGCTTCAGGCTGTCTTTGACTTGAAGGTCAGGTTTCACTGGGGACCTGTCCCTATGTGCCTAGGAATTTGTCTCCTGCTGCTATCAGCTTTATTAAGGTATAATTTACATACCATAAAAATTTAACCATTATAAGTATAGAATTTATTATTTCCATGAATGGAGTTGTTAAACCATTACTGCAAATCCAGTTTTGGAACATTTCCGTCTTCCCTTAAAGTTCTCTCATGTCTGTTTACAGTTAATCCCTGATCCCACTGCCAGCCCCAGACAATCACTGATCTGCTTTCTATCTCTGTAAATGTGCCTTTTCTGGACATTTCATATGAATGGAATTATACAAATAGAGTCTTTTGTATTTGGTTTCTTTCACTTAGCACAAGTTCATTTGTACTGTAGTATGTGTCTTAGTTCTTTCCTTTTTGCTGCTGAATAGTATTCCATTGCATAAAAATACCATACCCTATTTACTCATTCATCAGTTCATGGAGTTGTTTCCAATTTTGAGCTATTGTGAATAATACTGCTCTGAACATTACGCATGTGTTTATGTGGATCAGTTTTAATTTCACTAGGGTAAATTTCTAGGGGCGAGTTACTGACATTCTGGTTTCTGTCTCACTGACTCCTTATATAAGAACTTAGGATGCATAGAGCAAAGTCTGGTGTTCTGAAGGCATCCACCTAGGCAGGTGGCCTGTGTAGAGGATGGCCCTCCTCCTCCGCTACTATCTGGTAGTGTCAGTGGAGAAGGGAGTGGAAAAGATGACTGTCTATCAGTGGTTACTGGCTGAGCTGCCATATGTGGCAGTGGCCCTACTCAGGCTTGAGAGTCCCTAAAGTTGAATTCCCTGATGGCCCCTATGGATTCTCAAGGAACATATTTCAAGATTTGGTTTTTAGGCCAGGTGTAATGGCTCACACCTGTAATCCCAGCACTTTGGGAGGCCAAAGTGGGTGGATCACCTGAGGTTGGGAGATTGAGACCAGCCTGGCCACCATGGCAAAACCCCATCTCTACTAAAAATACAAAAATTAGCTGGGTGTGGTGGTGCACACCTGTAACTCCAGCAACTTGGGAAGCTAAGGCACAAGAATCACTTGAACCCAGAGGTGGTGGTTGGAGTAAGCGAGATCACACCACTGCACTCCAGCCAGGGTGATAGAGTGAGACTCTGTCTCAAAAAAAAAAAACAAAAAACTAGTTTTATAAATAAATATATATACATGTATTTTAAATTATATACATATTTTATTTAAAGATTTTTAAATATATATATTTTTTGAGGCAGGTTCTTGCTCTGTCGCCCAGGCTGAAGTGCAGTGGCACAAATGCTGCTCACCATAGTTTCAGTTTCCTAGGCTCAAGCAATCCTCCCACCTCAGCCTGAGTAGCTGGGACCACAGGTGTGCACCACCATGGCTGACTGATTTTTGCATTTTTTGTAGGGACAGGGTCTTGCTATGTTGCCCAGGCTGGTTTTGAACTCCTGGCTGAAGCAATCCTCCCATCCTGGCCTCCCAAAGTGCTGGGATTACAGGCATGAACCCCGCCTGGCTTATTAATATGTTTAAGTGTCCTCTATTACTGTTTTAAATTTACAGTAACAGGCAGTATATGTTAGTAAGAACTTCTGATTTGGAAGACTTGGACTTGAATCTTGATTCTGTCACTAACTGTGTATATTTCCTTGAGCAAAAAGCTTAACTTCTCAGGATCATCGCCAAAATAGGGGGAACATACCTACCTAGTAGGGCCATCTTGTGGCTTAAAAAGGAGATAATTTTTTTTGGGACCAAGTCTCACTTTGTGGCCCAGGCTGGAGTTTGGTGGTGTAGTCTTGGCTCACCGCAACCTCTGCCTCCCAGGCTCAAGTGATTCTCCTGCCTCAACCTCCTGAGTAGCTGGGATTACAAGCACCCACCACCACAACTGGCTAATTTTTGTACTTTTAGTAGAGATGGGGTATCACCATGTTGGCCAGGCTGGTCTTGAACTCCTGACCTCAGGTGATCAGCCTGCCTCAGCCTCCCAAAGTGCTGGGATTACAGGCATGAGCCACTGTGCCTGACCAATACCAAGTAATTCTTATACAAGAGAAGTTTGGCAAACTCAGATGTACCCAGTGCTTCCCAAGCCTGCTCAACTGTAAGAATCACCAGAGGATCCTATTAAGCTTCCAAATCTATTCATAAGCCCATCCAGACCTTTTTTTTTTTTTTTTTGAGGCAGAGTCTCATTCTATTGCCCAGGCTGGAGTGCAGTGGTACAATCTCAGTTCACTGCAACCTCCAGCTTCTGGGTTCAAGCGATTCTCCTGTCTCAGCCTCCCAGGTAGCTGGGATTACAGGCATGCACCACCACGCTCAGCTAATTTTTAGTAGAGATGGGGTTTCACCATATTCTTCAGGCTGATCTTGAACTCCTGACCTAAGTTGGTCTACCCGCCTCAGCCTCCCAAAGTGCTGGGATTACAGGTGTGAGCCACCGTGCCCGGCTCATCCAGACCTATTAAACTTGGATCTCCAGGGGAGGACTGGGACTCAGTGGATTTAATATGCTACCCAGCTAATTCTCCTGACCAGGCAAACTTGAGAAACACCACCTAGTCTAGCCCTCAGTGTTGGCTGTTCTACAAAAACTCCTGTGTGATTAAAGAAAAAGTCACCCCGTCTCTACTAAAAAAAAATACAAAAAACTAGCCGGGTGACGAGGCGGGTGCCTGTAGTCCCAGCTACTCGGGAGGCTGAGACAGGAGAATGGCGTGAACCCGGGAGGCGGAGCTTGCAGTGAGCTGAGATCCGGCCACTGCACTCCAGCCTGGGCGGCAGAGCAAGACTCCGTCTCAAAAAAAAAAAAAAAAAAAGGTCAAATTTTCTTACTCCCAGAGATGCTGATTCTGGGTCGGGCACAAGTATCCAAAGTTTATTATTTTTTGTTTTATAAGCTACCATCCCTGAGTTTGAGGAATAACTGCAATGCATCACTGTTGCAGCCATTCTTTCAGAAAGCAAATTGTGCTCATGTTTCGTGGTTACATATTGAGTCCTTGAGCATGTGCAGTTCTACACGGCAGTATATCCAGAAGCTGAGAATTAGAAAAGTAAAGGTGTCTGGGCCTACTGTAAGGCAGATGGCTATGCTTTAGTCAGGAGTAGGCTGAGGCAGCCTTCTAGTGCAGCATAACTCAGCAGGTTTGGAGTGCAGGCGCACAACTCCACACAGTATGTAACCACACCAAGTCAGGCACATTATGTAACCATGCCATGTAAGGTGCATTAGGTGATCACCCACGTGAGCTCATGCTTGGCTTGGAGCCACTATTGTCTGTAAAAGGTATAATTACCCTGCTGATGCTGTACATATGGCTGGCACTCAGGGAGAGAACGTACATACAGCTTGCACCCACAGCTCATGCTCAGGCTTGTTTGCACCCAGAGAGTAAAAGCCATGTTGAAACTGTCTACAATTCCTCAAGTGTTTTTCTAGCTACCCACTACCCCAGCAACTCCCCTCAGACCTCAGTTAGAATCTAACACCTGCCTACGAAGTGGCTGGGAACAAGTCACGGAAGCAGGAGGAAAAGGACTGAGATGCACAAAGAGTAAAGAAAGAGAATCCTCAGTGACGGGTTGCTGTCATGTAGGGGAAGCAGAGATCCCTGGTGAGCTTTGACATATCCTCCAAGGGACCTGGTTGGCAGAATGTCTGGGGTTGTGTCTTGAGGGAAGCCCCTGGTGGGCTGTGTCCATTCTCTATCTAGCCAGATCCCGAGCTAATTACAGGAAGCTACTACCTCCTCCAAGTCAGGGAGCTCAATGATTGCTTCTGACTGGAATGTTGTTCTATTTAAGGCAGAAAACCTGTAAGAAGATTAATTCTTTTCCAGTATCTTGGACTTGATAGGAAAGCACACAAGTCTGACAGTCAATTAGAATGAATCAGAATTCATTTATTTCAATAATCTTTATATCTGTACAAGGCAATTCTCTGTTTTACTCTGCCTATCCATGTTGTAAGTTTTCAGTTGTCTCCTAAGGTTGTCATAAGTTTTTTCTCGTTGTCTTGCCAGCACCCATATCATCTCTTTTTATGTTGAGAGTATAGGGAGAAATAGACCCAGGCTTGGCTCCTCTAACAGCCCTCCCAGAGGATCAAGTGCATGACAGATCCAGGCAGAAAGAAGCGCAGTGAAAGCAGTGACCTAGAAGGGTGCTACTTATCTGGCTCTGCTGGCTCTGACCCCTGGAATCTTGGTGGCTGTGGTCAGGTAGGGTTCTTAGATAATCCAGTGTTTACCCCAGACATGAAGGAAACAAATTACAGTCATGAGCCCTATAATGACGTTTCAGTCATTGATGAACTGCATATATGACAGTGGTTCCATAAGAGTAATGGAGCTGAAAAATTCCTGTTGCATAGTGACATTGTAACCATCATAGCACAACTTCACTCCAGTGTGGTGATGATGCTGGTGTGAAAAATCTTACTGCATTGCCAGTCATATGAAAGTCTAGTACACACAGTTATGTACAGCACATAGTGCTTGATAATAATAAATGACTATGCTACTGGGTTATATATTTACTATACTATACTTTTTTTCATTACTTTTGAGTGTACTCCTTCTACTTATTAAAAAAAGTTAACTGTAAAACAGCCTCAGGCAGATCCTTCAGGAGGTATTCCAGAAGAAGGCATTATTATCATAGAAGATGACAGCTCCATGCATGTTATTGATCCTAAAGACCTTCTAGTGGGACAAGATGTGGAAGTGGAAGACAGTGATATTGACGATCCTGACCCTGCGTAGGCGAAGGCTAATGTGTGTGCTTGTGATTTAGTTTTAACAAAAAAGTTTAAAAAGTAAAGAAAATTAAAAATAGAGAAAAACTTGAAAAGATATAAAGAAATAAAATATTTTTGTAAAGCTGTACAATGTGTTTGCATTTTAAGCTAAGTGTTATTACAAAAGAGTCCAGAAGTTTAAAAAAAAACTAAAAGTTTATTTATTTATTTATTTATTTATTTATTTA
>NW_012116154.1:1807251-1824742 GCF_000951035.1 Colobus angolensis palliatus | reverse complement strand
CTGGGATTACAGGCTTGAGCCACCGTGCCCGGCCCTAAAAGTTTATAAAGTAAAAAAGTTACAGTAAGTTAAAGTTAATTTATTAAAGAAAAATACTTTCAAAATAAGTTTAGCATAGCCTAAGGGTACAATGTTTATAAGGTCTATGTAATGCACACTAATGTCCCAGGCCTTCACATTCACTCATCACTCACTGTTACCCAGAGCAGCTTCTAGTTCTGCAAGTTCCAATTATGGTAAGTATCATATATTGGTGTATTTTTTTATCTTTTATATTGTATTTTTACTGCACGTTTTCACTGTTTAGATAAATTTAGATACACAATACTTACCATTGTGTTATAATTGCCTACATTATTCAATACAGTAACATGCAGTACAGGTTTGTAGCCTAGGAGCAATAGGCTATACCACATAGGCTGTGTGTAGTAGGCTACGCCATATAGGTTTATGTAAGTACACTCTATAATGTTCACACAACGATGAAATCTCTTAATGACACATTTCTCAGAACATATTCCTGTCGTTAAGCAAAACATGCTGTATAAGTGTTTGTAACCTCCCTCTAAATTACATTTTTACACATCTGTCTCCTGGCTAGATGGAGAACTTCTTGACAACAGGAACCTGGCTTTATTTAGTTATATCTCCAGCAATTACCTCAGGGTCTGGCACAGAATGGAGAGTTGTAATTGTTGGTAAAATTAATGCATGAGATATAGACTCTGTCTCCTTAGAAATAACAAAACGATGACAAGCCTAAATTTATAAGAGGAATATAAACTGCTGCATAGATAATAATCCATGCACTTTGATGTATCAATATCTGCATTCAGCAACCAACGTTTCAGTGGTCTAGCATTCCCCAAATAAATACTTTCTACTTCTGTTATTAGTTATCAACATCTGCTTCGTATGGCTTAAATAATCTTTTATTTTTTGTTCTACTCTCAATTGTACAATTTAAAGAAAATATTCACGCTTTCATAATGTGCTTAATTTTGTCAATTGTAAATTTTTTTCAAATTTGATTTACTCATAGTTTGACTTCTCATCAAATGCAGCACATTTTGAGCTCCCTTATCTACTGGATTTTCTACTTTTAACAATAATAGAGTATGAAGATAGAGCACATAAAAAATCTAACATTAGACTGGGCGCGGTGGCTCAAGCCTGTAATCCCAGCACTTTGGGAGGCCGAGACGGGCAGATCACGAGGTCAGGAGATCGAGACCATCCTGGCTAACACGGTGAAACCCCGTCTCTACTAAAAAGTACAAAAAAAAAAAAAAAACTAGCTGGGCGAGGTGGCAGGCACCTGTAGTCCCAGCTACTCGGGAGGCTGAGGCAGGAGAATGGTGTAAACCTGGGAGGTGGAGCTTGCAGTGAGCTGAGATCCGGCCACTGCACTCCAGCCTGGGTGACAGAGCGAGACTCCGTCTCAAAAAAAAAAAAAAAATCTAACATTAAATCTCAGCCTAAAAACACAATAGGAAATCCCAGAAATTTTTGCCAGGATAATTGGAACACACCAAGGAAAACCAGCACAACAATTGCCAGGTGAAAATGTTCGTGTTCATTTGAATCACCATTGGTGACCTAGTTTGGCCAAACCATTGTGTTAGCTCATCCTCCTAACATACAGCACCTGAGTCAGCATTCTGAAAAACAAAACAAAACAAAACAAAAAAGCAACACCAATTTTCAAAATAAGTTTGAACTTGGCCAACTTGTGTTTTATGAGCTTAACAGCAGCAAGCAATAATGTTTGTTACAGTTTAATTTGTTTTCTAAAGAATTGATGTCCCTGGGCCTTCATCTAAACTAAAAGTGACATTGTGGTACTTAAAATGCAAAACATTCAGGACCCACATGGAGTAAGAACGGACTGATTTTCATGTATGTTTAAAAGGTAATGGATTGCATTGATTGCCATTTTATATGGAATTCTGCCTCTCATACTAGGATTTTTCAATATGAAAATTCAGATTTAAGTTAGACAAAGGCAGAGGAAATATTTTGACTTTGGGTCAATGTGGATATGCAACAGGAAAACTTCCTCTTCCAAATATCTGGGAAAGCCATGATCACACCCTTGAAAACATCATTTGCTAACGAGTAGATCTGTTTTGTAACTGGAGAACATCTGCCTTGCATTTCCAGAGCCCCCTCATTTGAGGGTATGATTTAGAGAAGCACCAAGCTGTAACATCCCAATGGTAGTTTTTAATATTTTTCAAGGGCATCCCAAATTCCAGGCTGTTTTTTCCTATTGGTTGTAGGCTTCAGTTGCTCTCCAGGGCTGACCTGTTTGTACTTTTGTTACATTCATTTAGTATAGAAGATCTAGAAGAATGTTTACTAAATGAGCTTTAGGGTTCACCAACCCTTAGGTTTTCATTGCCCAAAAGCATCAGTGACTGACATGTATGTCTAATACCTACTGCTCTGGGAGCTGCGCTCTGCCTCACCCACATGGCCACTGTGGGAGGTGCCATTTTCTTATGTGACCCCCACCCCTCATCCAAGCTGGGCTGTCTCTTCCTTGACTTTTTATTTTTATTTTGGATTCAGGGGGTACATGTGCAGGTTTGTTACATGGATATATTGCGTGATGCTGAGGTTTGGGCTTCTATTGAACATATCACCCAAACAGTGAATACAGTACCCAATAGGAAGTTTTTCAACCCTTGCTACCCTTCCTCCTTTCTTCCCTCCCTCCCTCCCTCCCTTCCCTCTTTCGGAGTCCCCAGGGTCTGTTGGTCCCCTCTTTGTGTTCATGTGAACCCATTGCTTAACTCCCACTTATAAGTGAGAACATGTGGTATTTGATTTTCTGTTTCTGCATTAATTCACTTAGGATAATGGCCTCCAGTTGCATCCATGTTGCTGCAGAGGACTTACGATTTCACTCTTTTTCATGGCTGCAGAGTATTCCATGGGTGTACATGTACTACATTTTCTTTATTTCATCCATTGTTGATGGGCACCCAGGTTAATTCTGTAGCAAAGATGTCTTTGCTATTGTGAATCGTGCTGCAATAAACATATGAGTGCAAGTGTCTTTATGGTACAATGATTTCTTTTCTTTTGGGTAATGGGATTGCTTGGTCCAATGGGAGTTTTATTTTTATTTCCTTAAGAAAACTCTAATTTGCTTTCTGCAGGAGCTGAACTAATTTACATTCCCACCAACAGTGTATAAGTGTTCCCTTTTCTCTGCAACCTCGCCAACATCTGTTATTTTTTAACTTTTTAATAATAGTCATCCTGACTGATGCGAGATGGTATCTCATTGTGGGTTTGATTTGCATTTCTGTGATTATTAGTGGCATTGAACATTTTTTTCATATGCTGGCTAGCTGCTTGTATGTCTTCTTTTGTGAAGTGTCTCTGTCCTTTGTCCACTTCTCAATGAGGCAATTTGTTTTTTTCTTGCTGATTTGTTTATGTTCCTTACAGATTGTGGATATTAGTTCTTTGTCAGATGCGCTGTTTGAAAATATTTTTTCTCATTCTGTGGGTTGTCTGTTTACTCTGTTGATAGTTTCTTTTGCTGTGCAGAAGCTCTTTAGTTTAAATTAGGTCCCAATTGTCAATTTTCTTTTCTTTTCTTTTTTTGTTTTTGAGATGACTTCTCATGCTGTCACCCAGCCTGGAGTGCAGTGGCGTGATCTTGGCTCACTGTAGTCTCTGCCTCCTGGGCTCAAGCAATCCTCCCATCTCAGCCTCTTGAGTAGCTGGGATTACAGGTGTGCACCACCATGCCCAGCTAATTTTTGTATTTTTTGGTAGAGACAGGGTTTCTCCAGGTTGACCAAGCTGGTTTTGAACTCCTCAGTACAAGCTATCCGCCCACCTTGGCCTCACAAATTGTTGGGATTACAGGTGTGAGCCACTGTGCCTGGCCTATTTTTGCTTTTGATGTCTTAGTCATAAATTCTTTGCATAGGCCAGTGTTCAGAACAGTATTTCCTAGGTTTTCTTTTTGGATTTTTAGTTTGAGGTCTTAACATGTAAGTCTTTAATCCATCCTTAGTTTTTGTATATGGTGAGAGGTAGGGGGTCCGGTTTCATTCTTCCGCATATGCTTAGCCAGTCTTCCCGACACCATTTATTGAATAAGATGTCCTTTCCCCCATTGTTTATGTCAGTTTTGTCAAGATCAGCTGGTTATAGGTGTGCGGCTTTATTTCTGGGTTCTCTATTCTGTTTCATTGGTCTATGTGTCTATGTTTTTACCAGTACCATGCTATTTTGATTACTGTAGCCTCGTAGTATAACTCGAAGTCAGGTAATGCAATGCCTCCAGCTTTGTTCTTTTTGCTCAGGATTGCTTTGGCTGTTTGAGTTCTCTTTTGGTTTTGTATACATTTTAGAATAATTTTTTTTTCTATTTCTGTGAAAAATAACACTGGTAACTTAAATTGCATTAAATCTGTAGATTGCTTTCCAATCCATGAGAACAGAATGTTTTTCCATTTGTTTGTGTCATCTATGATTTCTTTCAACAGTGTTTTGCAGTTCTGCTTGTAGAGAGCTTTGACCTCCTTGGTTAGATATATTCCTAAGTATTTTATTTATTTATTTATTGGCTATTGTAAATAGGATTGCATTCTTGATTTGGTTCTCAGCTTGAACATTATTGGTATACAGAATTGCTAGTGAATTTTGTACATTGATTTTTGTATCCTGAAACTTTACTGAAGCCATTTGTGAGGTCTAGGAGTATTTTGGCAAAATCTTTAGGGTTTTCCATGTATAAAAACATTACTCGGGAGACTGAGGATTGCTTAGCCCTGGGAAGTTAAGGCTGCAGTGAGCCGAGATAGCACCACTCCACTCTAGCCTGAGTGATGGAGTGAGACCCCGACTCAAAAGAAAAAAAAATAATATTTTCACTGAAGAGAGATAATTTGACTTCGTCTTTTCCTATTGTCTTTCTTTCTCTTGCCTGATTGCTCTGGCTAGAACTTCCAGTATGATGTTGAATAGAAATAGAGAGAGTGGACATCTTTGTCTTGTTCCAGTTCTTGGAGGGAATGCTGTCAGCTTTAGCTCATACAGTATGATGTTGGCTGTGGGTTTGTCATAGAAGGCTCTGATTATTTTGGGGTGTGTTCCCTCAATGTCTAGTTTGTTGAGAGTTTTTATCATGAAAGAATATTGGAATTTATCAAAAACATTTTTCTGCATCTGTTAAGATGATCATATGGTTTTTGTTTTTAATTCTGTATAAACAGAATTCACACCATAAGGTGTGAATCACATTTATTGATTGGCATATGTTGAACCATCCTTGCATCCCAAGAAGAAAGCCCACTTGATTGTGGTAAATTATCTTTTTGATGTGCTGCTGGATTCCATTTCCTAGTATTTTGTTGAAGAGTTTTTAATCTGTATTTATCAAGAATATTGGCTTATAGTTTTTTGTTTGTTTGTTTGTTTGTTTTGAGACAGAGTCTTGCTCTGTCGCCCAGGCTGGAGTGCAGTGGCGCTCACTGCAAGCTCCGCCTCCTGGGTTTTCACCATTCTCCTGCCTCAGCCTCCTGAGTAGCTGGGACTACAGGTGCATGCCACTATGCCTGGCTAATTTTTTGTGTTTTTAGTAGAGATGGGGTTTCACCGTGTTGGCGAGGATGGTCTCGATCTTCTGACCTTGTGATCCATCCACCTCGGCCTCCCAAAGTGCTGGGATTACAGGCATGAGCCACCGCGCCCGGCCTAGTTTTCTTTTTTGTTGTTGTTTTTTTTTTCTTGCTAGATTTTGGTATCAGGATGATACTGGTTTCATAGAATGAATTAGGGAGGAATTCCTACTCCTTGATTTTTTGGAAGAATTTCAACAGGATTAGTACCATCTCTTCTCTGTATGTTTTATAGAATTCAGCTGTAAATCTGCCTGGTCCAGGGCTTTTTTTTTTTTTTTGGTTGGTAGGATATATATATATATTTTTTTGTAAATGAGTCAATTTCTTAACTCATTTTTGGTCTGTTAAGGGTTTCAATTTCTTTCTGGTTCAATCTTGGGAGTTTGTGTGTATCCAGGAATTTATCAATTTCCTCTAGATTATCTAGTTTGTGCACATAGAGATGTTTATAGTAGCCTCTGAGGATCTTTTGTATTTCTGTGGGATCAGTTGTAATGTCATCTTTGTCATTTCTGATTGTGCTTATTTGGATCTTGTCACTTTTACTAATGTAGCTAGCAGTCTATCAATTTTGTTCATCCTTTCAAGAAACCAACTTTTTATTTTGTTGATTAAAAATTTTTTTTGTCTCAATTTCATTTAGTTCTGCTCTGGTTTTAGTAATTTTCTTTCTTCTGCTAACTTTGGGTTTGTTTTTGTTTTTCTA
Source organism: Colobus angolensis palliatus (assembly GCF_000951035.1). NCBI lineage: Eukaryota > Metazoa > Chordata > Mammalia > Primates > Cercopithecidae > Colobus > Colobus angolensis. Next base: position 1,818,385 of record NW_012116154.1, on the reverse strand, counting down.
GTTCTTTTATCATTTTTGAATTTATTGTAATATGGAGAAAGCCAATCTATAATGAAAACCAATAGTCAAAACAGAGAGCCTGAGAAGAGAGACCAAAGGGGATTGCTGGCTGGTTTTATAGCCCTGGTTCCAGTAGTTCCTTGGGTTCAATGGCATGCCTGCTTGGTTTGGTTTTTCTAGAACTCCTTGGGTTTCTATCACTTGAAACCAAACAAATACAACATCAAGAGTAGTTTATAGTCACCTCCAGGGAAAAGTTCTTTTTCTGGAACTTACTTGAATGATTTGTACATCTATACTCTATTTGGTTGCCAGAAACAGTGTTAGCTGAGTAGCTTTCTTCATTAGAATTTACTGGAGGAGATAAAAATGGGAGAAATAAGTTCAATCAAGATTTTTGTCCTTAATACAAAAAGATGCTATTATTGACACTCAATAGAATGCTTATTTATTATTATTATTATTATTATTATTAAGGCTGGTCAAATGAAGCAGTGGGAGTGGAGAAGAAACAAAGAAATCTGTAACTAGTTATGATAAATTCGTTGTAAACACCACTATATGGGACCAGCCTAAAATTCTTTTTGAGTTACTTTTCTAATGATTAGCATTAACGCCATTCAAATTTGTAAATGGCACATATTGAACACCTATTGTATGCTGGCACTAAGCACATAGAGATAAAGGCCTAATTCTCTACAGAAGTTCATGGTCTAGGACGATTGTGCTCAAATTGTCCTCTTCAAGTTGGCAGCCACTGCATCACCTGGGAACTTGTGAGAAGCGCAAATGACTCCGAAACTCAGCAATCCCTGTTTTAACAAGCCCTCCAGGTGATGCTGACATAGCTAAAGTGTGAGAACTGATCTAGGGACTTATTTATGTGTATCTGCTTACCCATCTCCCTTCTCACTAATGGCACAATTTGTAAACTATAATACAAACCCAACCCCCAATTTAAATGATTGAAAATGGAAATCATTTTGAGCTTTCTGAACAATAAAATCAAGCCGTAGACATCCTGGGAAAATCACTCATGCCCTTGCCCCAGGGCCAACAATAAAGGTAGGTGTGGGCTCCTGGTCTGTCTAAAGTGGCTCCAGCTTATCGCAGCAGATAAGACAACACACGGAAATAAATCAGAACGCTTGGCCCTTGCAGGTCTTGACTCCATCTTGGCACAACCTCACTCAAACCTGATCTGCGAGCTGGGAGCCTGTGCCAGGGCCTCTGTGGGGAGGTATCTGAGAAAAGTCAGCCATATCAGCCCTCAAACCACATCACAGAGCTCTCACCCTTTCCTTCCTCTATTAAAACCTACTACTTGGTGCAAAGAGAGATAAACTGAGAACAAACTAAAATCAGTGTGTTTAGAGAAGGTAAGAATTCTTCAACCCTGAGAAGTTCTAATTGTCATTGTCTTTGTGAAGACTCTGTCTTCTAGTCACTTTCTCTCATAAAACTTTCTCATTTGCTCTATCATTTTGCTTCATTTCTTAATTTTATTATTTCCCATCACTCAGTCTAATTAAGCAAATATGTCAGTGAGTACCTAATAGGCAAGCCAAACATAACATGATGAAGAAGACTTAGTTCCCGCTCTCAAGAAGCCTAGAGTTGGCGATATTTCACAATCAGTCAACCACCACTTGAGGGCTGAAGTGCATGCCAAGCATTCAACTAGGTTCTGGGTGTTAAAAATGAATACAACACCAACCAGGCACTGAAAGAGCTTGTTGCCTGCAGGAGAGATGGGTACAAACAAAACATGCTAAGGGCTGTCATGGAGGTAAGAATGCATTAAGAAAGGGCAGAGATGAGAATGAGTGAATCTATCTGAATCAGCAGAGGAAGGGTAGAAGGAGAATCTGCCTTTGGAGTTGGGTTGGCCCTGTCAAGGGTGGTGGACAGAGGGATGGCCTGTGACAATGTAGTGTGTCCAGAGGAAAGGGAGAAGCTCATGCTGGCTAGAGTGCACCTCTCATGGTTGAAGATTAGGTTGGAAAAGTAGGCTAGGGCTAGGTTGTGAAGGATTTCATATGCCACACAGCAGGCTTCAGAGTTGAGACCTGATTCTCTAAAGAGTAGAAGCTGATCAAGGTTTTATCAAGCAGGGAAGAGATATGATCAGATCCAGGTCTTAGGAAGCAGTGCGGAGGGTGGATTTAAGGTGATAAAATCAAGAAGTGAGTGTTTTAGTTATCAGTCACTGTGTAACAAATGACTCCAAACTGAGAGACTAAAAATGATGATCTGTTATTGCTCACAATTTTGTGAGTTAGTTAAATGGCTCTTCCGCTGTTCTCATCTGGGCTCACTCATAGGATGCCATTCAACTAGTGGATCTGAGGGTTGGACTCAGGACACTGCGAAGGCTGGGCCTCTTTATCTATGTGGTCTCGAGGCCATCCTTGTTCCATGGTCACTCATCTTTCAGTATCTAGGCCATGTTTTCTCACATATTGGTGAGAGTGTAAAGAAGGCTAATGCCGAACTTCCATGTCTTCTCAAGGCCTGTCCTTGGAGGTTGCATGATATCACTTCTGCTACAGTGTATTGGTGATAGCCACATGGGAGAAGGAGACAAGATGAAGTGTGAATATACGTTGGTTTATTGGGAACCACACGATTATGAAGTTATTTTCAGAATGTAGGCAATAGACAATGAAAGGCTGAGCTACGAATTCATGTGAGTGGACAGGAGAAGATATTTAGAAAATGGAAGAATTCACCATGCAATAGGACATCATATTAAAGCTCAGATGAGAGTTACAGGCGCACAGTGCTAATGAAGGTCAGGTTGCAGGTGTAGTGGATACTGTTGGTGCTTCCTCCTCCATCCCCATTAGCTGCCAATCCTCCATCTCCCAGCTGCTGTGAGTGCTGGCTGACAACTCACAGCTGTTCCTTTTTCTGGAAAATTGCCCTCAACTGAACAGGAGCTGTCTGCTAGGGAGGAGATATACTCCACCTCTTACTGATTGGCACAGGCCACAAAAGGCCGCCCCCTTGCCTGTGGGTGAGATTGACTCAGTGGTACAATTTATGCTCCAGAGCTTCCCTGTGGGATCAGGCTGAAGCTGGTCTCCAGGTGAGTCCACATCCTTGCTCAGTCACTTCTCCTGCTCTATGCCGCTTCCTTCACTTTCCTTCTTCTGAGAGCGAGTCCCAGCTCTAAGAAACCCAACCTAAGAAGCGGAGAGAAAAAATGTTCAGTTAGGTGCTGGAATTCTTTTTGTATATTTTTTCTTCCCCAAAGATACCCAGGTGCTGGAATTTCTTTTTTCTTTTTCCTTTTCCTTTTTTTTTTTTTTTTTCAGAGTCTCTCTCTGGCACCCAGGCTGGAGTGCAGTGGGATGATCTCAGCTCACTGCAACCTCCACCTTCCAGGTTCAAGCCATTCATTCTGCCTCAACCTCCCGAGTAGCTGGAACTACAGGTATGCACCACCATGCCTGGCTACCTTTTTTTTTTTTTTTTTTTTGTATTTTTAGTGGAGACAAGCTTTCACCATGTTGGCCAGGCTGGTCTGTAGCTCCTGACCTCAAGTGATCCACCCACCTCAGCTTCCCAAAGTGCTGGGGTTACAGGCATGAGCTACTGAGCCCGGCCCCTAGGTGCTGGAGTTTCTAATAGGTTAGCTCCTCTATGCTTTCTTAGTTATGCTATTTTCTCCATTTTTCAGTTCATGGTTCTCTCCCTACTTTTTGTCTTCTCCCCTATAAATTAGTTTCTCCTTAAAGATTTTTCTGCACAGCTGGGCAGATTTATTTAGGAATGCTTAGATGATTCTTTCTGTTAGCTTTATCTGCAAAAGATAAAGCTTTACAGAAGGGAAGCCAAAAAGATAGGATTAACTCCAAAACATAATGACCTCAAGCTTGTAATAGTTGTTCTGTGAATAAAGAACACAGACTATGAGTTTGAAGACCCCACAGAGTAGACATCTGTTACATGTTTCTTCAGCATCTGTGTTAGTCCAATCTGTGTCACAATAAAGAAATACCCAAGGCTGGGCAATTGATAAAGAGAAAAGGTTCATTTGTCTCATGGTTCTGCAAGTTGTACAGGAAGCATAGTGCTGGCATCTGCTTCTGGTGAGGGGTTCAGGAAGCTTACAATCATGGTGGAAGGCCAAGAGGGAGCAGGCATATGATATGGCAAAAAGGAGCAAGAGAGAGAGAAGGGGGAGGTCCCAGACCCCTTTAAACAACCAGATCTTGCACAAGCAAGAACTCACTCATCACAAGGGGGATGGTGCTAAACCATTCATATTAGTCAGTTCTCACACTGCTTTAAAGATACTACCTGAGACTGTGTCATTTATAAACCAAGGAGGTTTAATTGACTCACAGTTCCACATGGCTGGGGAGGCCTCAGGAAACTTACAATAATGGTGGAAGGGGCAGGAGGCACATCTTACATGGCAGCAGGTGACAGACAGTGTATAGGAAGAAATTCAAACACATACAAAACCATCAGATCTTGTGAGAGCTCACTATCAAGAAAACGGCACGGGGTAACCGCCCCCATGATCTAATTACCTCCCATCAGGGCTCTTCCTAGACAGGTGGGGATTATGAGGATTACAATTCAAGATGAGATTTAGGTGGGGACACAGAAAAACCATATCACCATTTGTGAGGGATCTGCCTTCATGATCCAATCACCTCCTCCCACCTCCCAGGCCCCACCTCCAACATTGAGAATCACATTTCAATGTGAGATTTAGAGGGGGCAAACTTCCAAACCATATCAGGGTCCTTTTACCCTCTGACCCATAGCCCGATTCCTCCAATAAGGACCAATCCTCTTTTCCACTCTTAGCCCATGTTCTTCAGGTGGAGCCCCATTTCTGATTCAAAGGAAGGCATGCAATCTAGATATACGCTGATCAGCACATGATACTACCCAGAGACTTGTTCACAGATATAGACCACAGGTCAGGCCAATCAGACAATCAGACTCAATTCAAAACTTTGCTTAAGTTCCCAGAGAAGGAGGTTCCTGCTTTTCTTCCTTTTGGTGTGAATCAGGAAGTATGTAACCCCAGGAGCTGCCGGCAGCTATTGTTTGCTGGTGAGTGGAGGCTCCAAGCAGGAGGAAGTCAGCACAGAGGAAACAGAGCTAAGAAATAGACAAACTGCATCCTGATGTCATAATATGAGCTCTTGTATAAAGCTGTGCCTGTTATTCCTGGACTCTGCAGTTACATGAGCCAATAGATGTCTTTTTTTTTTTTTTTTTTGGCTTAAGCTGGTTCCAGTTGCGTCCTGCCGCCTGCAACCAAAAGAGAACCAACTAGAACACATGGAATTTTTATTTAAATAAAGCACTTGCTTTATTATACTTAGACATTTTTCTATAATAATAGACATTTATTATACTTAGACATTGAAGTGCTTACATGGACATTTAATGAGGCTTCTTAATTAGAAAACTAAATAAAAATAAAACAGTATTAGCCAAAATGAAGACTGGCAGGTAGGTGGAGGGAGTAGGACACACGAACACTTACTCAGCTCCTAGTCCATTATCCTCTTCATTTTGTCACATGACTGCTAAATTCCAAACCTCTTCTATACAGATGCTCTGCTTGTTATCTTGTTTCTATTGGGTCTTTGGATATTTTTCTTTTTCTCATTCCCTTTTTATCTCTATTCAAGGGACCTACCTACAAATGTGAGGCATCCCTATATATATAAAAAAAAAGATCTTCATGAGTACACAACCCCTGGCTTCCAGATCTCTGGACTTGTTTTAGCTATTTAACATCGAAATGCTTCCCCAACCCTTACCATGATAACACCATGCACAGACTGCTTCGCCAGTAATTTTAGAATGTTTACAAAAGGGATCATCAACTCACATCTATTAATATCCCCAACTCTCCTAGGAACCTTTCAAGGTAAGTATTTCTATAGCCATCTTGTAGATGAGAATATTTAAGTTCAGAGTAAGTAATTTGGCCAGAGTCTAAAAGCTAGTAGGTGGGAGGCTGAGAAGGGTGGGTCACTTGAGGTCAGGAGTTGGAGAGCAGCCTGGCCAACATGGTGAAACCCCTTCTGTACTAAAAATACAAAAATCAGCTGGGAATGGTAGCACACATCTGTAATCCCAACTACTTGGGAAGCTGAGGCAGGAGAATTGCTTGACTCCAGGAGGCAGAGGTTGCAGTGAGCCTAGGTTGCACCACTGCACTCCAGCCAGGGCCACAGAGCGAGATTCTGTCTCAAAAACGAAATAAAATAAAAGCTGGTAGGCGAGAGTCAGGATTCAAGGAGTGCTGCCTCAAAGCATATGCCTCCATATGCCATGTTCTTTCCATTGCCCATCAGGCAAATACTAGGCTTTCTACAACCGCATTGGGGAAGGCAGGTACTTTTGCACCTCTCCCCAACCCCTGCTCTTACATTGAAACCTCCTTGAAAGTCCTCCATGAGATTAAAGCTGCACATTCATTAATTTAAAAAAAATTGCTGAGCACATACTGGATGCCTAGCATAGTTCTAAATGCTGAGAAGGCAACAGCAAACAAGATCATGTTCCCAGTCCTCAAAGAGCTTAACATCCCCAGGGAGATAGATAATAAACGTGCAGACAGATACTCTGTCATGTCAGGTGGTAACAAGTTCTAGAAAGAAAAACAAAGCAAGGTGAGGGGGTGATATGGTTTGGATGTTTGTCCCCTCCAAATCTCATGTTGAAATGTGATTCCCAGTGTTGGAGATGGGGCCTGGTGGGAGGTATTTGGATCACTGGGATGGGTCCTTGCTCTGCTGGATTTTTATTGACTGCAATAGGGATGGCACCAGGTTCAACAGGTGGAAGAAGAGACCTGGAGCCGTCAGATAAGACATAGGGTTTTATTAGCATGAAACTTACACACAGGAGTGGTCCAGTGGCAGCAGGCTGGACAGGAGAACCACAACCACTTGCAAAAACCCTGAAATTTATATAGCATTTTTACTCAGCACCCTTCCTCTAACAGTCTCCATCTGGAAAACGTCATTTAACTCAAAACAAAGGGACTTTATCCCCTGTATAACCCTTGTTCCATGAGATGGGCTAGGGGTTCAGATGTTCCTCACAAATATGAAATTAATCTCTGGGTTGGCCACTCCTCGATTTCTTAGCTTGCAACTCCAAACACATATTCAGGTACATCTGCTATACAGAGTAATTCTCAGGGTATGCTTAAGTTATTGCTGCCGAGTTGATCTGCCATACAATCCCTCATGAATGACTTGGTGCTGTCCCCATGGCAATTAGTGAATTCTTACTCTATTAGTTACTCAGAGATCTGGTTGTTAGAGTCTGGCACCTCCCTCCCCTCTCTTGCACCCTCTCTAAATGTGTGACACATCTCCCCTTTTACCTTCTGCCATGATTATAGACTTTCTGAGGCCCTCAACAGAAGTAGATGTTGGTGCCATGCTTCTTGAAGATTCTACAGGTTGGCACCTGCAGAATCATGAGCCAAATAAACCTATTTTTAAAATTTCCAGTCTCAGGCATTCCTTTATAGCAGTGTAAAACAGACTAATACAGGGGGTCAGAAAGTGATGGGTTGCTATTTTAGGTGGAGTGGTCAAGGAAGACTTCTTTGAGGAAGTACATTTGAACAGAGACCCAAACGGAGTGAAAAAGTGAGGTATGCAGTTTTCTAGAGGAGGAGTGTTCTATGAAGACACTGCTTCCTGAGTGTATTAGCCTGTTCTTATGCTGCTAATAAAGACTTAGCTCAGACTAGGTAATTTATAAAGGAAGGAGGCTTAATTGACTCACACTTCTGCATGGCAGGGGAGGCCTCAGGAAACTTACAATCATAGCGGAAGCAGAACAAACATGTCCTTTTCCACATGGCGGCAGGAAGTCAAGTGAGTGCTGAGTGAAGTGGGAAGCTCCTTAAACCATCAGATCTCTTGAGAACTCACTATCATGAGAACAGCATGGTGGAAACCACCCTCACGATTCAATTTCTCCACCTGCTCCCTCCCACGATACGTGGGGATTATGGAAACTACAATTCAAGATGAGATTTGGGTGGGGACACAGCCAAACCAAATCACTCACCATGGGGCATCATCAGCTGTGACTTACCACCCCACCATGCCTCCACTAGATAGATTTCCCGAACATAGGGAAGCCATGCAGAAGAAGAGCAGAAACTTCTATAGTGATGGTGGGTGGGTGGTGGAGCATGGCTGGGAATGAAGGGAGAAAAGAAGATGCTAGCTACAGATAGGAATCTGCTTTGTTAAAAATGTTTACCACCTAAAAGCTATGTGGTAACATGAATTGGATCCTAGAATACAGAAAGGACATAAGTGGAATAATTGGTGAAAGCTGAACAAAGGCTAAAACATCTCCATCTTGGATGCTAATCCATCACTTTGACTTCTGATTAACCCAGATCCAGGAAAGCCTCTAAGATTTCCAGTTCATCTATTGTTCCTGTGTGACAGTAAGTACTTACCATAAGTCCTGCCCTTAGGTTAAAGTGACTTTCATGCTATCATATTTCAGTTGTCTTACACATCCCATCTGAGTGACCCTTAGCTATGGTATATAAGCCCTTGGTCTTGTGGGTAATGGCACAGGGATCCACCATCTTGTCTTGCTGCTGCCTGAGACACAGACATGGCTTCTGTTCATAAGTCCCTATTAAATATTTCTTTCGTAGGAACCAAATATGTTAACCTCTTTTTTGGCCTTTCAGCTTCCTTGGACTTTGGGTGCAGGTTTGCATAGGCCTGTCCACTGCAGAACAGTAGTTAAGGGTAATATTTACCAATGTTAATTTTTTTAGTTTTGATAAACATATCATGGTTATAAATGATGTTCACATTAGGTAAAGCTGAGTAATGGCACCAAAGCTGAGTAATGGGAGCTCTGTGCTGTTTTTGTAACTCTTCTGTAAATCTAAAATTATTTCAGAATAAAAAGTTTAAAAAAGACCAAAAAAACCAGGCAGATGGCTCATGCCTGTAATTCCAGTACTTTGGGAGGCCAAGGCAGGAGGATTGCTTGAGTCTAGGAGTTCTAGATCAGCCTGCACAAACTAAGCAACATAGTGAGACCCTGTCTCTACAAAAAAATACAAAAATGAGCTGGATGTGGTGGTGCATTCCTATAGTCTCAGCTACTTGAGAGGCTGAGGTGGGAGGATCACTTGCATCCAGGAGTTTGAGATTACAGTGAGCTATGATTGCACTGATACAGAATGGCTGGGCTCCCAGCTAAACCCCACCCTTAAGCCTGGAACTGTGGCCCTAAGTGAAAACAGCTGACACCACTTTTTCCACACAAATGCTGCCTTTTTGACCTGCCACACCCCTATCCTGTGCCCATAAAAAGACTTCAGCTGGCAGAGCAACATAAGCGGCTGAGCAGCAAGTACAGAAGCAACTGAGCATCAGAGACTACAGATAGATGGGGCTAACTTTAGACTCTGGCTTCAGGGAAAGATCACCTTCTTCCCGCACCATCCCCTTTCCAACTCCTATCCCGCTGAGAGCTACTTCCATTGCCCAGTAAAATTCTCCATATACACTACCCTTCAATCTGTTTGTGTGATCTGATTCTTCCACGATGCCAGACAAGAACCCAAGTGCCCAGAGGGCAGGGGCTTGGATGCTGCTGCGGGACTTGCATAGAACCTGCTCCTGCCACAGAGGAGTAGTGACTGGCCGGTTCTAGCATTCATTCCCTCCGGTTGCCGCACTCACTTGCTTGAATGCTTCCTCTTGGGAGAAGTGGCCAGTGGTGGGCTGAGTGAAACATGTCACTCCAGTTCTCACCCACAAAGAGGGTCAAAGTCAACGGAACAAGCCTGTCTTAGCACTACTGCACTGCAGCCTGTAACAGAGCAAGACGGTCTCAAAAAAAAAAAAAATTAAAAAATGCCATCCACTTTATACTAGCAAAATATTGATGAAACTACAAAATGTTACTAAAATTCTCAGTAAACTAGGTATTGAGAAAATTAATCAAAACTCTCAATAAACGTGGTATTGGTGGAACATATCTCATTAAGAGCTATTTATGACAAACCCATAGCCAATATCATACTGAATAGGCAAAAGCTGGAAGCATTCCCTTTGAAAACTGGTACAAGACAAGGATGCCGTCTTTCACCACTCCTATTCAACATAGTATTGGAAGTTCTGGCCATGGCAATCAGGCAAGAGAAAGAAATAAAGCGTATTCAGTTAGGAAGACAGGAAGTCAAATTGTCTCTCTTTGTAGACAACATGATTTTATATTTAGAAAACCCCATCATCTCAGCCCCTCAAACTCCTTAAACTCCTTAAACTGATAGGCAACTTCAGCAAAGTCTTAGGATACAAAATCAATGTGCAAAAATCCTTTACACCAACAATAGACAAGCAGAGAGCCAAATCATGAATGAGCTCCCATTCTCAATTGCTAAAAAGAGAAGAAAATACCTAGGAATACAGCTAACAAGGGACGTGAAGGACCTCTTCAAGGAGAACTGTAAACCACTGCTCAAGGAAATAAGAGAGGACACAAACAAATTGAAAAATATTCCATCCTCATGAATAGGAAGAATCAATATAGTGAAAATACCCATACTACCCAAAGTAATTTATAGATTCAATGCTATTCTCATCAAACTACCATTGATATTCTTCATAGAATTAGAAAAAACTACTTTAAATTTCATAAGGAATCAAAGAAGACCCCGTATAGCCAAGACAATCCAAAGCAAAAGGAAAAAAGCTGGAGGCATCATACTACCTGACTTCAAACTATACTATGAGGCTACAGTAAACAAAAGAGCATGGTACTGGTACCAAAACAGATATATAGACCAATGGAACAGAACAGAGGCCTCAGAAATAACACCACACATCTACAACTATCTGATTTTTGGCAAACTTGACAAAACAAGCAATGGGGAAAGGATCTCCTATTCAGTAAATGGTGCTGGGAAAACTGGTTAGCCATATGCAGAAAACTGAAACTGGCTCCCTTCCTTACATCTTATACAAAAATTAACTCAAGATGGATTAAAAACTTAAATGTAAAACCCCAAACCATAAAAACCCTAGAAGAAAACCTAGGCAGTACTATTCAGGACATAGGTATGGGCAAAGACTTTATGACA
>NW_012116154.1:1796537-1805966 GCF_000951035.1 Colobus angolensis palliatus | reverse complement strand
AACAGAAAACCAAAAACTGCATGTTCTCACTCATAAGTGGGAATTGAACAATGAGAACACATAGACACAGAGAGGAGAACAACACACACCAGGGCCTGTTGGGGAGTGGGGGCTGAGGGGAGGGAACTTAGAGGATGGGTCAATAGGTGCAGCAAACCACCTTGGCACACATATACCTATGTAACAAACCTGCACGTTCTGCACGTGTCCCCCCTTTATTTTTTATAAGAAATTTTTAAAAAGACCTAAATAAATAGAGAAATATGTTATATTTATGGATTGATGAACTTGGTATTTTAAAAATGAACAGACTAGATGTAATTGCCCAACAGGTTTTCCTGCCTCCTGCAGAGACAAAACCAGTTCACTGAGACCATGGTATTCCAGCAAAAGAAAAAAAAAAGAGTTTAATTGACACAAGGCTGGCCACATGGGAGACGGAGTTATTACTCAAATCAGTCTTGCCAAAAACTCAGAGGCTAGGGTTTTTGTGGACAATTTGGTGGGCAGATGGGTAGGGAATGGAGGCTGCTGATTAGCTGGGGATGAAATCATAGGGTTGTGGAAAGCAGTCATTTTGTGCTAAGTGCACCTCTGGGTGGGCCTGCAGGGTCAGTTAAGTCATGAGTCACAGGTCCAGGTGGGATCAGCTGGTGGCCAGAAAGTCTGAAAAAAAAATCTCAAAAGGCCAATCTTAGGTTCTACAATAGTGATGTTATCTATAGGAGAAATTGGGAAAGTCACATATTCTATGGCCTCTGGCCACATGACTCCTGAGCAGTAAGGGATTATAAAACTACACCTATATTTTAGCAAAATTCAGGCCTCTCTCATAATCCTAATACTGTGGACTTCTATTAATCTTACAAAGGTGGTTTTAGTCCCTCAACTAGGAGGAGTTTGGTTTAAGGGAGGGACTTTGTCATCCTTGCTTCAAAGTTCAGCTATCAACTATATTCCTCCCCAAGTTAGCTTGGCCTGTGCCTAGGAATGACCAAGGACAGCTTGGATGTCAGAAGCAAGATGGAGTCAACTATGTTAGATTTCTCTTACTGTCATAATTTTGCAAAGGTATCTTTATAAACAGTCCAGAAACAGACAATATGCAGTCACTAGGGTTATGACAAAGGGACAATAAAGCACAAGAAAAAGAATGATCTTCATAAATAGCAATAAATCAACTGGATACCCACATAGGAAAAATGAACCACAACTTCTATACTACATGATACACAAAAATCAATTCCATATGTACTATATGAAACAAAGCTTTTAAAAGAAAACAAGGATATCTTTATGACCTTGGTGAAGGCAATTATTTTTCAAACAGGACACAGAAAGTATAAACCACAAAGAAAATAAGTCATAAATTGGACTAAATTAAAACTAACAACTTCCTTTTTAAAAAGATCCCATTAAGAGAATGAAAAAACTGTCCAGGCACAGTGGCTCTCACCTGTAATCCTAGCACTTTAGGAGGCTGGGGCAGGCAGATCACCTGGTAGGCAAATCTCCTGAACTCAGCCAGGAGTTCAACACAAGACTGGCCAACGTGGTGAAACCCATCTCTACTGAAAATACAAAAATTAGCTGGGTATGTTGGCACACATCTATAATCTCAGCTGCTCGGGAGGCTGAAGTAGGAGAATTGCTTGAACACAGGAGGCAAGCGAGCCAAGATTGTGCCACTGCACTCCAGCCTGGGTGACAGAGTGAGACTTTGTCTCAAAAAAAAAAAAAAAAAAAAGAACCATAACATGGGAGAAATTTGTATGTCACATATCTGACAAAGAACTGGTCTCTAGAACACATAACTACTACAAATCAGTAAGACAATTCAACAGATACTTTCAAAGCACAAAGCAACATGGATGAATCTCACAGACATGATGAGGTCAAGAAGCCAGACACAAAAGAGTATATGCGGTAGGATTGGTACGATTTAATTTATATAAAGTTTAAAAGCAGGCAAAACTACTGTATGGCAATACTTGTTATATTTAAGGAGGAGGTGGCTAGTAACTGAAAAGGGGCATGAGGGTGCTTCTGGGATCCTGGTGATATTTTATTTCCTGATCTGGGTGTTGTATAAAGGAATGTATTCATTTATGATTTGTACACTTTCTGTATATCTACATCTACATCTCTATGCTATATTTGAATAAAAGTTTGTTAAATCGGCTGGGCGTGGTGGCTCAAGTCTGTAATCCCAGCACTTTGGGAGGCCGAGGCAGGTGGATCATGAGGTCAGGAGATTGAGACCATCCTGGCTAACATGGTGAAACCCCGTCTCTACTAAAAAATACAAAAAACTAGCCAGGCGAGGTGGCGGGCGCCTGTAGTCCCAGCTACTCGGGAGGCTGAGGCAGGAGAATGGCCTCAACCCGCGAGGCGGAGCTGCAGTGAGCTGAGATCCGGCCACTGCACTCCAGACAGAGTGAGACTCCGTCTCAAAAAAAACAAAAACAAAAACAAAAAAAAACAACAAAAAAGTTTGTTAAAGTGCCATATGGCTTAGTTGGAGAGAAAAGTATAGATTGGAATGGTAATGAATTATTCTCCGATGAACTGTTGAACTCACCATTGTATTACCTACTGCGGCAAAACAATTATTCTGAAACTTAGCAGCTTAAAACAACAAACATTTATTATCACTCAGGGTCTCTCATGAGGTTGCAGTCTAACTGTTGGTTGGGGCTACAGTCATCCGAAAGTTTGACTGGGACTGGGGGATCCACGTTCCAGCTCATTTGCACTGTTGACAGGCTCTAGTTCCTTGCTAGCTGTCAGCAGGTCTTCAGTTTCTCATTACATGGCCCTCTCCATATAGCACCTGAGTGTCCTCACAACATGACAGCTGGCTTTTTCCAGAGTGAGTGAGCAGAGGGGGAAAGACAGCGCAAGATGAAAGACACTGTGTTTTCAAATTACCTAATTGTGGAAGCGACATACCATCACTTCTGCTATATTCCACTGACCACAGAGATCAACCCTAGTGCAGTGAAAGGGAACTACCCAAGGGCATGAAGACGAGCTGGTAGGGATCTTTGGGAGCCATTTTGTGATGGTTTCCACAGCTTCTTTCTCACAACCCTTCCTAGAATATTTATAGAAATTCTAAGATTCTCACACTTCTCTCTATTATAATTCATTAATATGTACAAAAATCTCTAGCTGCTTTCAAACTGGTGACTCCATTGGAAGAACTTGATGACGGGGGTGAGGAGAAACCTGACAAGAGGGTCAAATTCTCCCATCCCTGTCCCAAGGGGCATAAACTCTGTGAAGATGGTCCTTTCTAGCCTGTGATTTCAGAAATTCTGGCAGGTCCCCCTGCCCTTGGTACTGCAACATAATGTGACCACTAATCCCTGAAATAACTCCAAAGGAAACCTATGCCACTAGTGAAAGATGTTTCTTTCCTATCAAATGCAGGCACACTGGCAGCACAGTAAAGCAGTGGTTCCCAAACTTGGCTGCTTGTTAGAATTTCATGGGGAGCTGTGAAAAATAAGAATTCCCGAGTCTGCCCAGATCACTGATTCAGACTCTCCAGAAGTAGGCTTCCAGACTCTGCAGTTTGAGAAGGCTTCTCTCCATCTGTCAGAGTAAGAAAAAAAAATTTTAAATAAATAAAAAAGAAAAAGAGAAGGCTTCTTAGGAAGTTCTGACAGAAAAGTTGGCCAAGCATCTGACAGCTGGTCCTGCAGTGGTATTTGGAAACTACTGACATATACCACTAGCGTGTGTAGATTTCAGATCCCTTCTGGGGAGTGAGTTTCAATGTTGGGGGTGGGGGTGGGGTAGCCATTTGTCCACAAAGAGCCCATTTTTCTTCCCAGCTCTCTCCGCTCAATGTGCTGAGCGAGATAGTGCTTCTCAGCCTCTTTGAACGCTTTCTTGTCCCTCTGCCTGCACTTAGGTTCCCATCACGTCAGCCTTGAAGGTGGAGTGGCCTGTCAGCACCACAGGCTTGTGTCTGGAGCCACAGGATCTCCTTTATCGCCTCAGCTTCAGGCTCTGTTGTGTGAATCCAGGCTAAGAGCAGTTCAACGACTTAGGGTTAAGAGGACACACGGCCATCTCTTGACCCAGCCAGGAGATCCTTCCTCTTTAGCAATAAAAGGACACAATGCTTTGTAGAGTTGCCACTTAATATAGATGAGATTACAGTTTGTGGACTGGATTAATCTAGAGACTTGTTTTCTCACCTTACATAGAAAATATGCAAGGCATGGGAACATTCTTTGTAGTAGTAAAAATTGAAAATATTTGTTTTTTTCATCCATTCACTCAACAAATATTTACTGAGCATCTCTGATCTTATCTTCTACTACTCTCTTGCTTATACCTCTCCAACCACACTGACCCCACTGATCTTCTTAGAACAACCAGGTACTCCTCTGTCTTAAAGAATCTGCTGCAGCCTGGAACTTTCTTACCCAGTTGTCTACTGAGCTAACTTCCTCATCTTCAAACCTTTGCTTACATCTCACCTTCTCAATAGGGCTTAACCTCACCACCCTATTTACCCCTGCAACCAGCTTCCCTTCTTTACACTGTTCTACCTTTTATTCTTCACAGCGATGTTTACCTTTTAATATACTATTTAATTGATTAGGTGATCATTTATCATTTAAGTTCCTCTCTTGAATGTTAAGTTTCATCAGGGCAGGAATCTTGGTCTGTTTTTTTCACCATGTTGTCCCTGATACCTGGCATGGAGTCTGGCACGTAAGAGACACTTGATAAATATTTGTTGAATGAATCAATTGGGAGCCGGAAGAGCGGCATGCAATACAGATAAAATCACTGGTGTCATAGAGTTCATGATTTATTGGAGGGGAATGCAAATAAGTTATTACAGAAATGGTTATTTACTGATAATTGTGATAGCTAAGAAGGAAATATGGAGTTGTATATGAGAATATACGAGGGGCCCAACTTAATTAGGGGGCCAGGGATAATTTGTGGTGGCAGCAACACTTAGCCTGAGACCAGAAGGTAGAGTGGAGTTACCTGGCTGAAGGGAGCTGGGGAGGCAGTGGAAAGACCCTCTTAGATTTCAAGTAGTTTTCAGTTGTCCAGCTTGTAACAACCGGGCATGCTGACAACCTCATGGAGGTGCCTCTCTTTTCTCTTGAAGTAGCTATTCAAACTGAGTTTCCAAAAGTCTGTAGACTACTTACACTACCTCTACATCAACATCTGAACAGCAGCTTCAGAATATTTCTCTTGTTACAGATGGATGCTCTTTGATGAATAACATTTTTGATCTTCTGAATGTCTCCTTAATCAGTTGAAAACAAATTAAATTTTTAACTGATTAAATAAATTTACTCAGTCCACTGGATAAATAAAGTTTAAATATTTATTGGATCAGTACACTGAATAAATAAAGTTGAAATATTCTCAGCAATCAATCAAGAGTTTAAGAGATCTTATCTCAGAAACAAAACCACATAAACGCTGAGGTAAAAGAGCTTCACACTGAGAGGAAAGCCTTAGTTGATGAGATGAGCAATTCTCTAGGTATTCTTCCCAGCACTTGAAATAAAGTACTTTGCACAAGGCAACTAAAAAGAATGTCTGTAAGAATTAGGTCAAAGTTGTAATAGTTAGGCAAGGCATAGAGGTTTACACCTGTAATCCCAGTGCTTTCAGAAGCCAAGGCAGGAGGATCCCTTGAGGCCAGGAGTTTGAGACCAGCCTGGGCAATATAGAGAGACCTGTCTCTACTAAAAATAAAAACAAAATTAGCTAGGCATGGTGGTGCGTACCTATAGTCCTAGTTATTTGGGAGGCTGAGATGAGAGGATCACTTGAACTCAGGAGTTTGAGGCTGCAGTGAGCTATGTCATGCCACTGCACTCCAGCCTAGGTGATAGAGTGTGGGACTCTGTCTCTAAAACAAACAAACAAAAATTTTTAGCACTTAATCCCCTTCTAGAGATCACCTGGCTGCATTAGGCAGTTTTTTTCCTTTTTATTACTCAGAAGAACAAACACATTTATAAGAAAATATACAGGTATGAAATAACGAGTCAGTGATAAATACTGTGAAAAAGATTTTGAAAGCTTCTGAGTACTAACAGATCTTAAACATTAACTTGTTAATTCACTTCTGGGAACTCAATCTTTGACCTGGAAACAAGAAGAAAAACAGCATCTTTTCTTGAGCAGTGTGTTCTCAGCTTCAGAGCTGCCCAGAGATTGGGCCTCAGATGATACCTTAGAACCAGACTCAATGCTTGTGGGAGAACCATGTAGGCTCCTTCATCAGAGGCATATAGTGATACCTCCATTAATAAAGCCTCTGGGGATTCTGTGTTCTTTTTGTTTTTTTTCTGTTTTATTTTGCTTTTTTGCTAAGTTAGCCGGGTTGTGGAGGGGAATGGTATAACTTCAACTGAAGGTTGTGCTGGTTGTGACCATGTCAAAAGAAGAAGTAACTTTATCTCAGGATTTCCCTCTGTATCAGTCAATAGATGCTAGGTTATGCTGCTGTAACAAACAACCTCACAATCTCAGTGGCTTAAAATAGTAGAGGTTTATTTTTTTCACTTAATAATGCATGTTCATTTTGGGCCTGTGATGGGAAAGGCTGCCACAAAGTTCTCTGACATATCCTGGAGACATTTTCTCCATTGTCTTGGCTATTAACATTCAATTCCTCTTCACTTATGGAAATTTCTGTAGCAGGCTTAAATTTCTCCCCAGAAAATGTTTTTTTCTTTTCTACCACACAACCAGGCTGCAAATTTTCCAAACCTTTTTGCTCTGCTTCTCTTTTAAACATAAGTTTCAGTTTCAGATAATCTCTTTGTTCACACATATGAGTGTACACTTTTAGAAATAGCCAGGTCTCTAATACCATAAAAACCCTAGAAGAAAACCTAGGTAGTACCATTCAGGACATAGGCATGGGCAAGGACTTCATGTCTAAAACACCAAAAGCAATGGCAGCAAAAGCCAAAATTGACAAATGGGATCTAATTAAACTAAAGAGCTTCTGCACAGCAAAAGAAACGACCATCAGAGTGAACAGGCAACCTACAGAATGGGAGAAAATTTTTGCAATCTACTCATCTGACAAAGGGCTAATATCCAGAATCTACAAAGAACTCAAATAAATATACAAGAAAAAAACCAACAACCCCATCAAAAAGTGGGCAAAGTATATGAACAGACATTTCTCAAAAGAAGACATTCATACAGCCAACAGACACATGAAAAAATGCTCATCATCACTCGCCATCAGAGAAATGCAAATCAAAACCACAATGAGATACCATCTCACACCAGTTAGAATGGCAATCATTCAAAAGTCAGGAAACAACAGGTGTTGGAGAGGATGTGGAGAAATAGGAACACTTTTACACTGTTGGTGGGATTGTAAACTAGTTCAACCATTATGGAAAACAGTATGGCAATTCCTCAAGGATCTAGAACTAGATGTACCATATGACCCAGCCATCCCACTACTGGGTATATACCCAAAGGATTATAAATCATGCTGCTATAAAGACACATGCACACGTATGTTTATTGCGGCACTATTCACAATAGCAAAGACTTGGAATCAACCCAAATGTCCATCTGTGACAGACTGGCTTAAGAAAATGTGGCACATATACACCATGGAATACTATGCAGCCATAAAAAAGGATGAGTTTGCGTCCTCTGTAGGGACATGGATGCAGCTGGAAACCATCATTCTTAGCAAACTATCACAAGAACAGAAATCCAAACACCGCATGTTCTCACTCATAGGTGGGAACTGAACAATGAGATCATTTGGACTCGGGAAGGGGAACATCACACGCTGGGGCCTATCATGGGGAGGGGGGAGGGGGAGGGATTGCATTGGGAGTTATACATGATATAAATGATGAATTGATGGGTGCTGACGAGTTGATGGGTGCAGCACACCAACATGGCACAAGTATACATATGTAACAAACCTGCACGTTATGCACATGTACCCTAGAACTTAAAGTATAATTAAAAATAAATAAATAAATAGCCAGGTCTCATCTTGAATGCCTTGCTACTTAGAAATTTCTTCTACCAGATACCCTAAATCATCTCTCTCAAGTTCAAAGTTCCACAGATCTCTAGGGCAGGGAGAAAAAGCCGTGTCTCTTTCCCAAAGCATGGCAAGATTGACCTTTACTCCACTTCCCAATAAGTTCCTCATCTCTATCTGAAAGCACCTCAGCCTGGACTTCATTGTCCATATCACTATCAGAGTTTTGGTCACAACCATTCAACAAGTCTCTAGGAAGTTCTAAATCTTCCGTCATCTTCCTGTCTTCTTCTGAGCCCTCTAAACTGTTCCAGCCTCTGCCAATTACCCAGTTCCAAAGTTGCTTCCACATTTTCGGGTATCTTTATAGCAATACTCCACTCTTGGTACCAATTTTCTGTAATAGTCCATTCTTACACTGCTATAAAGAACTGCCTGAGACTGGGTAATTTATGAATAAAAGAGGTTTAGTTGACTCACAGTTCCACATGCTTCACAGTAAGTGTGACTGGGAGGCCTCAGGAAACTTATAATCATGGCAGAAGGTGAAGGGGAAGCAAGCATCTTCTTCACATGGTGGCAGGAGAGAGAGAAGGGGGAAGTGCCACATACTTTTAAACCATTGGATCTCATGGGAACTCACTCACTATCAAGAGAACAGCAAGGAGGAAATCTGCCCTCATGATCCAATCACCTCCCACCAGGTCCCTCCCCCAACACTGGGGATTACAATTCAACATGAGATTTGGGTGGGGACGTAGAGCCAAACCATATCACATAATTATTCATAACGGGTGGGAAAGGATGTTGCTAGTAAGTATATTATAGGTGGTCTTCTGGGTATTCTCAGTAGCTGTACATGCTTGTTCATATATCACATGTCTCATTAGCATCTTAAATCTCCATCCAGAGATGTGTTTTTTTACTATTATAGTGAGCAAAGGGTCAATCTGAGGACAAGTAAAATTAAAATGCACATGCTTTCTACAGGGGAAAGTCCCTGAAGATAGTTCTGCTTGGATGGGCTTGATCACAATGTGAGTGCTGGGGTTTGTTATGTTGCTGGTGCAGTTGCCGTGTCCCACATAACAGACATGGTGACGGACATGGTTACCAGATCATGTGTCGACGGTGCGGTTTCCATGTCCCAAGGACATGGTTATTTCCTTGACTATCTATCCTGTCTCAATAATACTGTACTAAGTTTTGGCAGCTTGTATTTTTGCTGGTGCAGTTGCCGTGTCCCACATAACAGACATGGTGACGGACATGGTTACCAGATCATGTGTCGACGGTGCGGTTTCCACGTCCCAAGGACATGGTTATTTCCTTGACTATCTATCCTGTCTCAATAATACTGTACTAAGTTTTGGCAGCTTGTATTTTTTCTCTGAAATTAT
>NW_012116154.1:1783761-1796415 GCF_000951035.1 Colobus angolensis palliatus | reverse complement strand
GTGATCCGCCCGTCTCGGCCTCCCAAAGTGCTGGGATTACAGGCTTGAGCCACCGCGCCTGGCCTGAAATTACATTTTTAAGAGTTATCCAAGTTGACACAAGGAGCCCTAGTTCATTCGTTTAATTGTAAGAACAGCCCTTCTTGAACCTTAATTGGCACATGAATCACCAGAGGATCTTGTTCAAGTACGGATTCTGATTTTACATGTCTGAAGTTCTCAACTGAAGCCAACACTGCTGGCTGGGCATCACATTTTTGGAGGCAAGGCTGCATAGAATTTCCTTGAATGCATATGGGACAATTTATTCATGTATTCCCCTGTTGATGAACTCTTAGCTTGTTTTAAGTTTATTTTTACCATTACATAACATTACAAGTATTACAGTGAGCGTTCTTTTGCATATCTCTTGGCATCCTTATGCCAGAGTTCTCCAGAGTGTATACCTAGAAATGCAGTTGCTGGTCTACCGCTGTTCAATTTTACGAAGTACTGCTATCTTGCTCTCCAAAGTGGTAGTTCCCACTGATTGCACTACCAGCAGTTTAGAGACATTCCTCTTGTTCCATATGCTTACTGCACATGGTACTTTCAGCAGTGTGTCTTTTCATATATTTATTGAACATTTGATTTCTTTAGTCTTTTTTGTAATTTTATGTGACAGATACTAATCTCAGTGTGTACCTCAAAAGTACGATTTTCTTCACTTTGCCAAAATGAAACTGAGGGTTAACCTGATTAAGCCCACCACACTTAACCTGCCCTGCTTGCTTTTAATCACTTACTTCTAGTTGATCTAAAAACTCCCACTAGCAAGTCATAAAGCCAAATAATACAGAACTAAACTCCTACTAGCTTCCTTATAGATAACATCTCTGACTGTGGGTCACCATAGTAACAGTTGCTTAAGGTTGTTTTTCAGGAGCGAAGGGGCAGCTCTTGTCCAGTTCAAGCTGGTTAAGACCACCAACCCTTCAACTGGGTCTGGGAGAATGCCTGAGAGGTGACATTTTGACATTAGAGGGCCAAAAATTCTACCCGCAGATCATGCTAACACTGCCACTTTCTGAACCTGTGTTCTATGAAGAGTCATGAAGCTAGACTATGTGTGCACAGATTGTGGATTAACTCACTTTTCCTCATCTCTACTTGCCACTTTTCCTCATTCTTACTTGCCCTTCCCCTCGCCTCAGACCACCTTGCTCCTCTATCCCATAAACATCCCTAAAACCTCATCTTTGGGGAGGTGAATTGGGGAAGGTGCTCCCACCTCCTTCCTTGGCTGCCTTGTGAGTAAACTGTTTCTTTTGCAAAACCCATCATCACAGTGATTGACTTGCTGAGTGTGGACAGAATAAACCTAGTTTGATATCAAAAACACAACTGAGGCTGGGTGTGGTGGCTCATGCCTGTAATCCCAGCACTTTGGGAGGCTAAGGTGGGTGGATCACAAGGTCAGGAGTTTGAGACCAGCCTGACCAACATGGCAAAACCCTGTCTCTACTAAAAATATAAAAATTAGCTGAGCGTGGTGGCACGTGCCTATAGTTCCAGTTACTTGGGAGGCTGAGGCAGGAGAATGACTTGAACCTGGGAGGCAGAAGTTGCAGTGAGCTGAGATTCTGCCACTGCACTCCCACCTGGGCGACAGAGCGAGACTCCGCCTCAAAAAAAAAAAAAAAAAAAAAAAACAAGAAACACAACTGAATTTTGAACCTGTATTTTTCTAGACTGGTAGAAAATTAATCTTAATCAGTTTGGGCTTCCCTTACCACCTCTTTCCCCTGAGATTAAATCTGAATTCTGGGAGGTTTATGTAGATCCAAGGTGTTCGAGTGTAGATCCCAGGTCCTCCATCTCTGTATATTGTCACCGATGTGTCCTTCAATCCTGCTATCAACCTAAAGCATAATTGCCTGGTGAGTTCTTCCTGCCCACTGCAAAGGCAAAGTCAATTCACTGAAAGCAGGGCATTGCAGTAGAGAAAGAACATAATTGACGTGAGACCGGCCTGTGTAGGAGAACTGGAGTTATCAAATCAGTCTCCCTGATGGCTTGGAGGTTAGGGTTTTTATGGACAATCTTGTGGGCAGGAGGCTAGGAAATGGGTGCTACTGATTGGTTTAGGATGAAATCATAGGATGTGGAAAACTGTCCTCATGCACTGTGTCCACCTCTGGGTGGGGCCATAGGGTTAATTGAGTCATGAGTTCTGAGTCTGGGTGGGGGTCAGTCTGAAAAACATCTCAAAAAAACCAATCCTTACGTTCTATAATAGTGATGTTATTTATCGGTAAGGGCAATTGGGAAAGTCACAAGTCTTGTGACCTCTGGCCATATGACCCCGAGCAGCAAGGGATTACAGAAACTATGCCTACATTTGAGCCAAGTTCAGGCCCCTCCCATAATCCTAATCTTGTGGCCTTTCTTTAGTCTTACAAAGGTGGCTTTTGGTCCCTGAGCAAGGAGGGGGTTAGTTTTAGGGAGGGACTATTATTCTTACTTTCAGGTTGAACTATAAACTATATTCTTCCTAAAGTTAGCATGGCCTATAGCCAGCAATGATCAAAGACAGCTTGGAGGTCACAAGCAAGATGGAGTCAAGGCCAGATTTCTCTTACTGTCATAATTTTGCAAAGGCAGTTTCAAAAGGAAGAAGCTGAGGCAAAATTAATATAAGTAGAGTTAATTTGGGCCAAACTTGAGAGTTGCAACCAAGAAGCACCAATTCAAGTTGCTCTGAATATACACTCTGATTGGCAACAGTTACAAGTGGATTTTTAAAGGGAAAGAAGAAGCAGTTGTTGTGTTGTTTACCAAGAAGTTACATTAGAATTATGCAAGCTATTGGTTATCCATTGTTCTTTGTCTCATAAATTCCAGGAACATGAGGATAATGGGCAAGGCAGGTAGTTGGGGACGAATTCAAATAGTTGCCCCCAGGTATGGGATAGGTAGAGGAGCATTTTGGGGGGAATGATTGAAGTTTCATACTCATGTCTCTCTGGGCCTGCATACCTCCATATAGCTCAGACAGCTCTGAACTATTTTTCTTTTTTCATTGCCAATCTGGCCCTTCTGTGTTAGCTTAGAGTGCACTGAACCATCTGCTCTTCTTGCCATGTGGGATGAGGAAATGTCTGCAAGACTCTAAAGACCCAGGAGCCTAGATGTCCTATGCAGCAATTTCCTCCATGAGCTTTGGAAGTCTACTAAATAAGGAAAGCATGTTGTCCATTCAGCAACCTCCTTGGGACCCCCTAACAACTGCTTTCTTACCTCTTCTCGCTGGTCTCTTGTTCTCTTCTCAGCCCTGGAAAGAATTTTTCTTTGTGTTGAAGATTAGGGTGCAGTGGAATGAGGGAAGTCCTCTCTCTCTAATTCCTTTTTCCTTTTTTTTTTTTTTTAATTCTGCCAGTATTCACTGGTTTCCTAAGACTTTTAGAAATGAAAGAAACACTCTTTTTTTCTTCTTTCAGCCAGTCACATCCTTCTCCTGAGGCAATGGGAAAAGAGAGACCTAAGTGCTTGAATGGGGGAGAGAAGGAGGATAGGGCAGATTGTGGCAATATGAAATGGTGCAGCAAATGTGGAAAATGGTTTGGCAATTTCTCAAAAGATTAAACATAGAGTTGACATATGACCCAGCAATTCTACTCCAATAGAAATAGAAATATATGTCCACACAAAAACAAATATTCATAGCAGCATTATTCATTGTAGCCCAAAGTGAAAATAATCCAAATGTCTATCAACTAATGAATGGATAAAATGCTTTGTATTCATATAATGAAATATTATTTGGTGATAAAAATTAATGAAGTGCTGGTACATGAGACAACATTGGATGAATCTTGAAGGCATTATGGGAAGTGAAAGAAGCCTGATGCATAAGACCTTATATTGTATAACTTTGTATCTATGAATGTCCAGAATAGACAAATTCATAGAGACAAAAAATAGTGGTTGCCTAGGGCTTGGGGGAGGAATGTGAGTGACTGTTACTAGGTATGGGGTTTCCTTTTAGGTGATGAATATTCTAAAATTGATTGTGGGATGGTTGGACAACTTTGTGAACATACTAAAACCAATGAGTTGTATATTTTAGATTGGTGGGTTGTAACACATATGACTTATATTTCGATAAAGCTGCTAAAAAAATGAATCAATTGAAAAAATACTGGTTGCTTCCTCCCCCTAAACTATTATTCAACTACATGCACATCTTATGTATTGCAGATATTTTTATTTTATTTTTAATCATTTTAAATTTATTTATTTTTTGAGATGGAGTCTTACTTTGAGTGGTGCCATCTCAGCTCATTGCAACACTTGTCTCCAGAGCTCAAGCAATTCGCTCACTCCAGCCTCCTGAGTAGTTGTGACTACAGGTATGTGCACTGTGCACCACTAATTTTTTTAATATTTGGTAGAAATGGGGTTTTGCCATGTTGCCCAGGCTGGTTTCAAACTCCTGAGCTAAAGTGATTCATGCACCCTGGCCTCCCAAAATGCTGGGATTACAGGTGTGAGCCACTGTGCCCAGCCCAGATATTTCAAAAATTTGAAGCAGACATTACATACAGGTTATCTTACTTTTCCTCCTAAATATGTATTAGGTGCCTACTTTGATCAAACTACTGAAGCAGTATCGTTTGTCTGGGGTAATATCCAAGGTTCATTGTCCCACCCTAAGGAAATCAGGGACACGGACACACAAGGAGTGAGGTTAAGAGCAGAAGCTTAATAGACAAAAGAAAGAGAAAAGCTCTCTCCTGCAGAGAGAAGGGTCTTGAGCGGGTCTTCCAGTCCGCAGTGAAGTGCAAGAAGTTTTATAGATGAGCTTGAGGAGGTGGTGTTTCATTTACATAGGGTGTGAAAGATTGGTTGAACCGGGTGTGCCATTTTCATAGCATGTGAAAAACTGGTTAGGGCTAGGTGTGCCATTTGCATAGTGCATGAGAAACTGGCCACCCCCATCCTAATCTTTTATTATGCAGATGGGTTCTCTACCTGGCAGGTGCCATGTTACCTGTTCCTTTACTATACATATGGTGACAAAGAAAAGAGAAGATGGAGCCTCCATGTTGAACATGGCTGACCCTCAGATAGCCCTTTTCTATTGGCACAGCTGCTGGCATTCACCAGTGCAAGCTTCCGGCTTGCTTATCTATGTCTGCAGCTCAGTTTTTCAGGCTGCTCTTTGTTAGAAAAGAAATGATTTGGGGGCTGCTTTTTGTTAAAACGAAAATTCTGCTGAGGACTCTGTTGCTCTTACTATCTGCCTAAATAATTGCTACTTTCTGTATCAGTACCATGGTAGGATACTGTGGAAAGACAAAGATGAATAAGGTATATCCCTTCCTTTGAGAAGCTTCAGTATGATCATTTCCATTCATTTGACTTCTAGCTGCTGTGGTCTGCAAATGGTAACAATTACCATTTCACCTGTCCACATTAACATCACAAAGTTTAGTGAGTTGAAAGTAGCAGTTAAAATAATCAAGAGGATGGAAGGATTCTGTAAGAATTCATACTAAAAAGATTTAAACTTTTTGGCCTGTAAAGATGAATGTGGAGAAGGGCTAAATTGGCTTAAACTGAAATGTTTGTTCCAAACTAGGAATTTTCAACCTTGTAATTTTTGAAGAATCTCTGTTCCACCCTATATTCATTAAGCCAGACTCTGGGTGTAAAATGCAGGCATAAATAGGTCTTTAAAACTTCCCAGTTGATGCCAATGTGTAGCCAAGGTTGAAAGTTACTGGCTTAGATGCCTTAACTGAATACTTTCCTGCAATTAAGAAAAGTGATATAAAGGGCGAGCAGTTAACCTAGGTATATGCTTTACCCATCAAAGAGTATTTTTGGAAGGCTCCGCCATACTTGGTGTGACCTTCCTGGGTGAGGTGACAATGCTAACATAGTAGGTGGCTCCCAATGACCTATTTGTGACAAAGAACTGTCAGAGGGACGTAGGAGTTTACAGACCAAGAAATGGAACTTCGGGCTAGAATCCAGAAGAGGCATTTATCAGTGCATTAAAATGGAAGGGCTATACCAAAAAGTTGTGGGAATTCACATCTCAAGGGAATTGAAGAGGAGGAAGTAAGAGAAGCAGGAATTTTGGGAGGTAATTTCTTGAATGCTGAGTGCTGACTAGGCAGGATCCAGTCTCTTTGGTTGGGTTCAAGGTAGAAGTGTTATATGACAAAGTTAGTCTTATGAGGACATATAGGCTGTAATTAAGGCCCATTAGAGACATATTGGGCCCCTTGCTACTCTTTGGGCTTTACATTATAAAGCTCAATTGCACCATTCCTTAAAATATTCATTAGTTTCCACTCACAAACACAAAAGGTTGACCTCTGGTCTGGCTCAGTGGTTCCAGTGTTCAAATGTCTTGCATTTATTTTTCTGGGTTTTTTTTGGGGGGGTTGATTTTCATGTCCAAAATGAGAAGAGAATTATGACTGGAAGTCTTTGTCCACCATATGATACAAGCAGGGACAAAGGTTTCTGTGTTTGCTCAATGCTCTATGCCGAACAGGATGTACTTTCGACATCGTGCCTTTTTGTAAAGCATTATTCCTTCAGTAGCAGTGAGATGAAACACAGCATGTCAACCTCCATATGATTGGGGTCTTGGCACTGGAGTTATCTTGGCACTAGGAGCTATTTCCTGGCACAGGAACCTAGAGGAACTGCTTTCCTGTTATGTTTCAGCTGTCCAACTTGATTGTCCTCTCTTCAAGGGGATCCAGAATAGGGGGCTAATTCCATTGTGGGGAAACTTTACCCAGGCTTTTAGGACCACTAGGCAAGATTTCCCATGGCAGAAAGGCTGTCGGCAAAGCAGGAGCAGAACATGCATTGGAAGAGTCCAAAATAGGGTCACATCACAGTGCTATGGGGGACCCTGGCATTTGGTTGGGTAGCCTCAAGGGCGTTTGGTTTAGGATCAAGCCAGAGTTTATTTGACAGCTCTGAAATAACCCTAAGTTCAGTATCTGAAGAGGTATTATGGGGGAGTCATTTGATAGTTCATTTCCACTCTTGATTACCCACCCCCTTTTTTTTGAGCTGAGGTCTTGCTCTGTCACCCAGGCTGGAGTGCAGTGGCATGATGTGTTCAAGTATATTCAAGGGAATTGAAGTGGAGGAAGTAAGAGAAGAAGGAATTATTTGGGGAAGTAAATTTCTTGAATGCTGAGTGATGACTATGCAGGACCCAGTCTCTTTGGTTGGGTTCAAGGTAAAAGTGTTATGTGACAGTGTTAGTCTGATGAAGACATATAGGCTATAATTAAGGCCAATTAGAGATATATTGAACCCATTACTACTCTTTGGGCTTTACATTATGACACGCACCAGTGGTAGCTCACTGCAACCTTGAACTCCTGGGCTCAAGCAATCCTCCCACCTCAGCCTCCCAAAGTGCTAGGATTACAGGTGTGAGCCACTGCACCTGGCCTAATTATATTTTAAAGTACATTTCTCTCCAAATTCCAGTTGCTTTTAGGATTTAGCTTTGAAGTCAAGGTATCTGAGATTTTATAATCCATGTGCTGGGAAAGAGAAATAATTCTAGAAATTTAGTTCTGCTAACATTGCCACAAGATTGTAGGTTTTGCAAAATCAAATGGTGTTTGGTGAGTTTTATTTTGCCTTTGATGGAATGGGTTGCTTCTTGATATTAAAGTTGGAGAAATGGGTGAGATTTTGATATAAGAGATACTGGATGTGTGTTATCAGTGTCTGCTCTGATATCTCTTTATTTGATTACTGGGCACATTCTTGAGTTGGAAAAACAAAGTTGCTAAGAGTTGGAATTGTCTCAATTTTGTTTTTACTTTTACATGTTGACACTATTTGATTAAAGCCATTGCACATTCAGTTTATTTTCTTAAAGTTTGTTATAGAGGCAATTGAAGTTCTGCAGATTTGTAAATAAATTATATCTAACTGTACATAACCTGGGTTACATTCTTGAGTGAATCATATCAACATTGGCAGAAGGTTTAAATAAACATGCTAGGAAAGGTTAAATAGAGGTTAACCAGTTTATTCTTCCCTTCATACCAAGTTCCTTAGGCATTTGGATTCACCCTTAAAATTTTCTATTTTACTCAGCAAAAATTTTAAGAACAAAGAATTTTATGATCATTCTTAATAAAAACTGTTAATAGAACTTGCTATAAAAGCATATTAATCTTTTGTTAATTGCTCATTTAATCTAAACAGGTCATTGCCTCTTAAGTGTTATAATATAAGAACTAAAAGTTTTTATCATCTCAACAGGTCATTGTCTCTAAAGTGTCACAATATGAAAAAAGTGTTTTTTCTAAAAAAAAATATGTTGCCCATAAAGTGTCATAAAAACTATTTGTGGCTGGGCATAGGCTCACACCTGTAATCCTAGTGCTTTGGGAGTCGGAGGATCGCTTGAGACCAGGAGTTCCAGACCAGTTTGGGCAACATAGCAAGACCCTGTCTCTGCAAAAAATAAAAAATTTAGCTGGGTGTCATGGCTTGTGCCTGAATTCCTAACTACTTGGGAGGCTGAGGCAGGCGGATCACTTGAGCCCAGGAGTTCCAGGTTACAGTGAGCTACGATCATGCCACTGGGCTCCAGCCTAGGCAACAGAGTGAGACTCCGTTGCAAACAACCCTGTTTGCTAGAGGGTTGTCTCTCTATATAACATCCATAGCTGGTCATGGTGGCTCATGCCTGTAATCCCAACACTTTGGAAGGCTGAGGCAGGAGGATAGCTTGAAGCCACGCATTTGAGACCGGCCTGGTCAACATCTTGAAATCCCATCTCTACAAAAACTTAAAAAGAAATTAGCCAGGCATTGTGGCATGCACCTGTAGTCCCAGCTACTCAGAAGGTTGAGGCAGGATCGCCTGAGTCTAGGAGCTTGAGGTTGCAGTGAGTTATGATTGCTCCACTGTACTCCAGCACCCCAGCCTGAGTGATAGAACAAGAAAGACCCTACCTAAAAAAAAAAAAAAAAAAAAGAAAAGAAAAGAAAATACCAATAGACGTTTCAACTTTTAACAGAGTTTATGAGTGGGGTGGGCCTTGGAAGAAAAGGGTTATAGAATAAATGAGAACATTGGATTTCCTCTGTGTTCCTAGTGAAGTGCAGCATCCCTAACTTCTTTCTATAATAGACCTTATCCCTTTTTGCACAGGGGTTGCAGGGCTGACTCATGATCCAAGTTGGGCTGATCACTGTTCCTTATCGTCTTAACTTCAGTGATTGGTCCAGAATAGACATGTGACTCAAGCTGGACTAATTTTAGAACTTTCATGGAATTTTGCAGACAGGGGATAGAAATAAATAATTCCTTTTCTTCTTCGATCAGGGATTGATCAAAGGATCCAGGAGTGATTTGGGATGTGAGTCAGTCACCACAGGCCACTACATTCCTCTTTGCATGGTGTATTAGTCTGTTCTTGCACTCCTATAAAATACTTGAGACTCAGTAATTTATAAAGAAAAGACATTTAATTGGCTCACGGTTCCACAGGCTCTACAGGAAGCATGGCTGGGGAGGCCTCAGGAAACTTACAATCATGGGGCAAGGCAAACGGGAAGCAGACATGTCTTACATGGCTGGAGCAGGAGGAAGAGAGAGAAGGCGGGAGGTGCTACATACTTTTAAACAACCAGATCTTGTGAGAACTCACTCACTATCACAAGAACAGCAAGGGAGAAGTCTGCTCCCATGATCCAATCACCTCCCACCAAACCCCTCCTCCAACACTGGAGATTCCAATTCAACATAAGATTTCGGCAGGGGCACAAATTCAAACCATATCACATGAAGATTTTCATGCTCTGCTCTGAAAATCTCTAGCATGTGGAGTCCCCAACTGGGCTGGCTCTGAACGAAAGTAGGAGAGCCAGTGGCATAGAGAATAGTTGCAGTATATTGGATGGAGATCAGATAATAATCACCTAAAGAAATGCCACACTATTTTTGTTTCCTAGGCAACATAGGCAAAAGAAAATACATTATCTGTATTTGAGCCATTTGCATGAGTTTAAAAATGTTAAGATATTGGCTCTAGTATTAATTCTCAATGTGATATGGCTCTAGTATTAAATTCATGAAGAATGTCCTTTTGGAGTACGAGAGAATGAGGGCAAAGGCAAATAAAAGGAAAGAGAAACAGAGATGGTTACAGTCATAGGAGAATTGTGGAAAATGGAACATACTAGAGTTACTAAGGTCCAAGTCATTGCTTGGCAGTTAGTGTTGAGTATGCCAAGAAATTTCTTTGTTTTTGTTTTTGTTTTTTTGAGACAGAGTCTTGTTCTGTCACCTAGGCTGGAGTTCTGTGGCACGATCTTGGCTCACTGCAAGCTCCGCCTCCCGGGTTCATGCCATTCTCCTGCCTCAGCCTCCTGAGTAGCTGGGGCTACAGGCTCCCACCACCATGCCTGGCTGATTTTTTGTATTTTTAGTAGAGACGGGGTTTCACTGTGTTAGCCAGGATGGTCTCGATCTCCTGATTTTGTGATCTGCCCGCCTTGGCTTCCCAAAGTGCTGGGATTACAGGTGTGAGCCACCACGCCCGGCCACCAAGAATTTGTTGTATTGGTCATTGAAAATGTTTATGGATTACATTATTCAGTGTATCCTTTTATGGGAATACATTCCCCCCTTCTTCCTGTTTCCTTGTGGAGAGAGATCCCCACTCTCCCACTCCTGGCTTCTGTTGCTACTTCTTACTTCTCCCATGGCAAAAGGAGTTCCTGGGTTAATCGATTAAGTGTGGAAGAAGGAAGAGTGCATCCTCAGCTGACCTCCTCCCTCTTTCCTCTCTTTGGGGATCTGCCTGCCTCCAAAGAGCCTGTGTTCTGGTCTGGTTTAATGATATGCATGCTGAAGTACTTAGAGGGGGAAAAAAATAAGATGGATTCATGGATAGAGGCACACATAATTATAGAATAAAGCAAGAATAACAGAATGGTAATGTAGAATTTAGGTAGTGGGAAAATGGGTATTAATTGTAGAATTTTAAAAATTCACTTTATGTTTGAAAATTTTTATGCTAGAAAGGTGGGAAGAAGCAGAATGCCTTATGACGGTCTAGCTTGACACAGGCATTTGATATAAGCTTGGAAGCTGGCAGAGATTGTATTCCTTAAAAAGAGCCTGGCATCAGGTATTGACTTTTGCAGATCCTATTGGTATTACATCTAATTGGGTAAGTCTAGCCGTACTCTCTCAAAAAGTAACCAAACAGGTCAAACCAGTGATTGTCTCGGAGCAGCAATTCTTCTTCACTTGTGAAAGCTGTTGCTTTATTCACTGGCAGGAATTTTGAAATGCTATTCTGTTTACCAGAAGGCAAAGTAATGGAAACTGGATATTTGAGTGTTTGAGGGGATATGGAGGTGGGTGGGGTAGGGAAAAATATGTTGTAACTTAATTGAAAAAATGCTTATAAAATGCTTAGCATGTTGGCTAAGTTTTCAATAAATGTTAGCTATGATTATAATTGGCTTCTTACCTAAAAGGTAAATCACATATGGGTGTAATATTGTGGTAGCTTGAATTATATCCCCCAAAAAGATATGTTCAAGTCCTAACCCTAGTACCTGTTAATGTGACCCTATTTAGAAGTCAGTTCTTTGCAGATGTGAGTTAAAGATCTCAATATAAGAGTATCTTGAATGTTGGATGGGTCCTAAATCCAATGACTGGTTGGTGTCCTTATAAGAGAAAGAGAGAGAGACACACAGGGTTGGTGGCCACAGCATGAAGACGGAGGCACAAGTTGGAGTGATGCTGTCATATGAGGAAAGCCGGGAACTGCTAGAGGCTGAAAGAGGTTAGGGCTCTCCCCTAGACTGTCAGAGGAGTTTGGTTCTCCTGACACCTTGATTTTGAACTTCTGGTCTTGGAACTATGAGAGAATAAGTCTTTGTTGTTTTAAGCCCCCAAGTTTGTGGTAATTTGTTATAGCAGCCCAAGGAAACATACAAATGTCAAACCAAGAAAAAGGATGTTTAAAGGGAATATGTGTTTTTTTGTTTTTTTTAAATAATGGAATAGTATGGATCAGATTGGGTGTGTCTAGTAGGGACATATTAGAATCACTTGGAGGAGGATTCAAGGCTCCATCCGTCCTTTGCGGGGGTGGGGAGTGGGGGCACTAGAAATGGAGTAAGCTCTGCTCTGAAAATCTCTACCACATGGAGTCCCCAACTGGGCTGGCTCTGAACGAAAGTAGGAGAACCAATGGCATAGAGAATAGCTGTAGTATATTGGACGGAGATCAGATAATAATCACCTAAAGAAATGCCACTCTGCTTTTGTTTCCTAGGCAACATAGGCAAAGGAAAATACATTATCTGTATTTGAGCCATTTGCATGGAAATAAAAATGTTAAGATACTGGCTCAAGTATTAATTCTCAAGGTCTCCTGATACCTTCTGAGAGAAATGGCTGAGTCTTTTTTTTTTGAAACAGAGTCTCACTCTGTTGCCTGGGCTGGAGTGCAGTGGCACAATCTCAATTCACTGTAACCTCCGCCTCCCCAGTTCAAGCGATTCTCCTGCCTCAGCCTCCCGAGTAGCTGGGATCACATGTGCCTGCCACCCCACGCAGGTAATTTTTTTTTTTTTTTTTTT
>NW_012116154.1:1770956-1783421 GCF_000951035.1 Colobus angolensis palliatus | reverse complement strand
AAAAAGAAAAAGAAAAAAGAAAAAGAAAAAAGAAATGGGGTTTCACCATGTTGGCCAGGCTGATCTCAAACTCCTGACCTCAGGTGATCCTTCCGCCTCTGCCTCCCAGAGTGCTGGGATTACAGGCGCAAGCCATCATGCCTAGTCAGTCATTTTTATAGTTATGTTATTTCCTGGAATGTTGGGTAAAATGCCTATGTGATATAGGCAGGACAAATGTCAGTCTTGGAGCTTAGGATCTGAGTCTGAGGTGTCTCTCTGTTTCCCACCCTCATCATTCATTCATGGTTATGGTATCGCTCAGTCATCCTCAACTATTTTATTTTTTAAATACAAGAAAATAGTAACACAAACAATTCCTGTCCATTGTAAGATAATTAAAAAATGCAAAGCAGCCAGGTGTGGTAGCTCATGCCTGGAATCCCAGTGCTTTGTGAGGCTAAGGTGGGAGGGAGGATTGCTTGAGGCCAGCAATTAGAGACCAGCCTGGGCAATGTGAGACCTAGTCTTTACAAAAATTTTTAAAGAATTAGCTGGGCTCCCACTTGAGCCCATGAGTTGAGGCTGCAGTGAGCCATGATTGCATCCACTATAGCCTGAGCAACAGAGCAAGAAACTGTCTTAAAAAAAAAAAAAAAGGATAGGAAAATATAAAGCAGTCAAATGGACTTGGAACTTAAATTACTCATAATCATGTGAACCAAAGATTGTCACTGTAAACACGCTGGTGAAAATCCTCACAGAATTTTTCTATGCAAGTATAAGCATGTAGTTACAAGAATTTGATCACACTATACACACCTTTTGAAAAGTTGCTTTTCTCCCCTTTAACTGTGTATTATAAGCATTGGATATATTACTAAGTATAGAATTACCTCAGTTCTTTTAATGGCTATATATTGTTCTGTTTTAATAATTTATTGTAACAATATATCCCTTATTGTTAGACATGTACATTACTGTAATTATTCACTATTGTGAGCAACACTGAAATGAGCAATCTTTACATATTAATCTTGAGTGTCTATTGATTTCTTTAGAGTTGATGCCAAACTAGTCTCAGAAGCATTTATATTGGTGTACTCTCCCACCAACAGCATTTTTGAATGCCCATTCCCCTGCAATTTCACAGACTGGTAATTATCAACCTATTTAATGTTTGTCAATCTGCTACATAAAATAAATGGAATTTTGTTGTCATTTGTATTTCTGTGATTGTTGCTCATTTCTTTCCTCTTTTTTTTTTTTTTTTTGACACAGGGTCTCACTCTGTCATTCAGGCCAGAGTGCAGTGGTGCAATCTTGGCTCACTTGCAGCCTCGACCTTCTGGGCCCAAGTGATCCTCCCACCTCAGTCTCCTATTGTAGCTGGGATCATAGGCATGTGACACCGCACCCAGCTAATTTTTGACTTTTTGTAGAGATGGGGCCTTACTTCGTTGCTTAGGCTGGTCTCAAACTCCCAGGCTCAAGCTGTCCTCCCAAAGTGCTGGGACTACAGGCGTGAGTCACCAAGCCTGGCAATTATTGGTAATTTCTAAAAGACGATATGATGCTTGTTCCGTAATTTAGGTATGCAAAAGGCACTCTTTATTTTTCTGTACTCAACCTATTTTCTCAGCTTGTGAGTCCTTACTCCACTGGGAGACAGAAGCAATCTCCAGTGCCATACACTTTTCCCTGGATCACAGCCAAATTCCAAGGGACTAAGCATTAAGACATTAGGTATGAGTATTGCTGTCAGGGTCGGGGAGTATCAACCTGACTGGCTCTGTCACCCCTTCCCCCATAAGAATCTACTAAAGTGAGGTGACTATTTACCGATTGGTCCTTGGTCATCTGTCCCTTCATGATAAGTGACAACAAGATGTTCCTTATTCCTGCCAATGAGGA
Source organism: Colobus angolensis palliatus (assembly GCF_000951035.1). Taxonomy (NCBI): domain Eukaryota; kingdom Metazoa; phylum Chordata; class Mammalia; order Primates; family Cercopithecidae; genus Colobus; species Colobus angolensis. Next base: position 1,781,528 of record NW_012116154.1, on the reverse strand, counting down.
CCTTTTTTTTGGAGACAGGTACTCACTCTGCCACGCAACTGGAGTGCAGTGGTGCTCTCTGGGGTCACTGCAACCTCCACCTCCTGGGTTCAAGAGATTCTCCCACTTCAGCCTCCTGAGTAGCTGGGACCACAGGCACGCACCACTATGCCTGGCTAATTTTTGCATTTTTAGTAGAGATGGGGTTTCACCATGTTGGCCAGGCTGGTCTGGAACTCCTAGCCTCAAGTGATCCACTTGCCTTGGCCTCCCAAACTGCTGGGATTATAGGCATGAGCTACCGCGCCTGGCCAGATCTTTCAGTTCTGACAGCTCACTTCACCATTTCTGAGGCCCCCTTTGGGGCACATACATCATTCTGCTGCCCTGTGACAGTTTGGCACCCAATGGGAGAAATTATGAGGCTGTGAGAGATTCCATCAGCCTAGACACACCACCACTTGCCTAAGGCAGTCAATATGTAGCACTGAGCTATTCAAATGCAGGAAGGGCAAAGGGAGAAAGAAAATACCTGTTTAAAACATTTGCTAAATAAATAAAATAAAATAAAATAAAATAAAACATTTGCTAATATTTCAAAGTATATATCCTACCACATTATTGGCCAGTTGTACTAATTCTTTTGTGAAATGCTCATTCTTGTTTTTGGCTTATGCCAACTACTTTCAATTTTCCCAAAGCATCATATTCTCTTGTACTTCCAAATGTCTTTTAACATAACTTTTTTTCTCCTGATTAACTCCTGCTTTAACTCTCTATATTATCGTATTTCTGTTTCCCTCCATAATAACATGTATCACGCTATATTGTAATTGCATATTTATTTGTTTGTGGCAGTGTAGGCAATAAAACCTGTTAAAACAATTGTCCTTCTCATTGAAATTCTATACTCCTTGAGGTTAAGGACTATGTTGTAGACCTTTTTTTCTTCATTCTGAATATATTCTAAAACAGATTTAGAATAGAAATAGTTTACACTCTTGGTAAATACACTTAAATAAAAATAAGGATGAATAAGCAGTGTGGTTTAATGCACAGGCTATAGAATACTCCATCGGACAAAACTGAGTAAGCTGGAGATTGTTATTTACTAGCTATTCAGCTTTGCATAATTTGTTGATCCTCCTAAGCTTCAGTTTTCTCAACTATAAGATGAAAAGCCTTATAATGACTTGATAGATAGTTGCTGTAAAGCCTATTGCCTGCCATGTAGGAAGTGTAATAGTTTATTTTCATGCTGCTGATAAAGACATATCTGAGATTGTGTAATTTATAAAGATAAAGAGGTTTAATGGGCTCATAATTCTACATGGCTGGGAGGCATCACAATCATGGTGGAAAGCAAAAGGCACATCTTACATGGTGGCAGGCAAGAGAGAATGAGAGCCAAGCAAAAGAGAAACCCCTTATCAAACCATCAGATCTCTTGAGTCTTATTCACTATCATGAGAACAGCATGGGGGTAACCACCCCCATGATTCAATTATCTCCCACTGGGTCTCTCCTACAACATGTCAGAACTATGGGAGATACAATTCAAGATGAGATTTGAGTGGGGACACAGCCAAACCATATAAGGAGGCAAACAAGTCCAGGTGATCACTATTAATACTAGATGGAGAATGGAAAGGCCAACATGCTCACAGCTTTCTACTTTACTGATCCTTAATGGAAAGCACTGCAAATTACTTAAATCAAGCAATTTATGCTAGAGAATTGATGCTAGAGATGCAAACAATAGTGATTAACATTTATTTTGCTAGTCTAAGTTTTAGGCAGGTAAAAACACTGTATTCTAGGAGCTAGCATGTATTTGAGTTTTAGAGTTTCTGTATTACTTTTTTGGAAGTGGGCATTCCATGAATTTAAGGCAGAAATTGTGAATGTGAATGATCCAAGCAGCTACCACCAATAAATGAAGTATGACTACTTCATGAGTAAAGAGTGACAGGGATTGTGGCAAATGGGACAGCCCCACCCCTTCCAGGGGGAGAAGGGGGCAGCTGCTACTGAGCTCTGGCTTTGACAGTGCAGGAATGCAGAGCCAACCACATCTTCCAAGTTTTCAAGACAAGTGATGGAATTCTAGGGTTGTGGTTTTTTTTGTTTTTTTTTTTTCCATAAAGTTTCCTAATTTCTAGACATTGGCAATTAATTCAAGCACTATTTTAAAACACTGTGCAGACCAAAACCCATGTCTGCAGGCTAGAGCTGAATCACGGGTCACCAGCTCGTGACCTTTGATTAATGATATTATTAACATTTTCAAGAAGCACTAGAAATTTGGCCAATTTTAGAGTTTAAAGGGATGATAAAACATTACACAAACTTTGTCCAATGTAATATGAACTGTTTGTAATATCCCATGCAGTCACTTTGCATTAAACATCAGCTAATTTTTTAAAAGAGCTCACACAGTATATTGTAATTCCTTTCATCCTTCAACTAATTCAGTATTAAGGTTCGGCTGAATCTGTTTTCAATCTTGACCTCCCGAGGAAACAGCTCAGGGAGTTCTAAGTAAACTCCATTCTCCTTACAGGCCTCTGCTTGGTATTTGCTGGAGAAAGTCCTGTAGCTCAACAGGCAGATGGCAGTAAGAAATTAACTTGAATTTCAGCAAGGCTGGGGTTTCCATGGGAACAGAGGAAGCAGCCATACTGCCTGGCATTTGAACAGAATAGGAAACAGGCTCCCCAGCCACACAGTCTTAGAAAAATGGCTGCATTATTCTACTCTCTCCCCATATATTTAGTTTTTCCCTCCTAAAGTGCTTTAACTTTAGTTTATAATAGGATAATAAATGACATTTAGTTAATGCTTCAGGTGTCTGTGAGTTAGGTTAAGATATCTGTATCAGATAAGTTTAAGCATTTCTAATTGCTGAAATCTGAAAATTGTTAGTAAGCTGTAAGGTCTCCCTCAGGTAAGCTATATCGTTTACTAAGTAAGCCATGAAATGCAGAAAGTCATTGTTTTAATTTTTATAATTTTTTAGTAACATTTTAAAATAATTTTTTATGAATTTTTATAATTTTTATAATATTTAATACATTTTGTATAAAGAATAGATATTCAAAGAAATTTGATTTTTCTGTCAATGTGGTTTTCTTTTAGGAACAAAATATATTATTAATAAGTTTGTCTGAATTTCCAGGCACCCAATGGACATGTGAGAAATAAGACTCCCTGGAAAGCACTCTGCTCTTCTGAATTAATGGTTGAAGAGAGTTGGTCTCATTTGTGCCTGTCTCTCATCCAGAAGAGAATTAAAGAGGAAGCTAAGGAAGCCTGAGCTTCATGTCCCATCCCTTTTGTCCTCTTCCAAGGCCCTGGGGAGACCCTTTGGAATGTTCACATGGCCATATATATTTGAAAAATTTTGTAAAATATGTAAAATATATTTTAACTGCAATTGGTTAAGACTGCTATCTCTAAGGCTGGGCGCGGTGGCTCAAGCCTGTAATCCCAGCACTTTGGGAGGCCGAGACGGGTGGATCATGAGGTCAGGAGATCGAGACCATCCTGAGCTAAACGGTGAAACCCCGTCTCTACTAAAAAATACAAAAACTAGCCGGGCGAGATGGCGGGCACCTGTAGTCCCAGCTACTCGGGAGGCTGAGGCAGGAGAATGGCCTAAACCCGGGAGGCGGAGCTTGCAGTGAGCCGAGATCGCGCCACTGCACTCCAGCCTGGGCGACAGAGCGAGACTCCGTCTCCAAAAAAAAAAGACTTCTGTCTCTTTCCACTTGGACTTCCTTTCCATCACAATTCCCCTAGTGTTGGGGTGATGAAATGGTGGCAGGTATTTTTGTGTTCTGGGTAAATGTATGTTGAGTTGGCAAGATATTAAGCATGGATTTAGTGGGATTTATTTATGTGGTTCATGGTTTTGTGTATGGGTAGGCCATTGCCAGCTGTCCTGGTACAGGAATATCTTGTAGAAATACTTCTATTGCCTGCTATGCCTGTCACTCAGCACCGTGACACAGAAATCCTGCACTAGACACTTGATGCCTGTGTCCTAGGGTGGCTGGCACCATGGGGTATGGACAAAGAGGAGAAACAAGGTTGAAATGGAGCTCAGAGTTAAGCTGTAGAAAACTCTTCCCATCCTCAGATATGTAAAATCATCAATGGAGAATTTGGTTTTCAATGAGTCCTGGTCAAAATGGAAGTTCTTGTGATATAGTTTGGATCTGTGTCCCTACCCAAATCTCATGTTGAAATGTAATCCTCAGTGTTGGAGGAGGGGCCTGGTGCGAGGTGATTGGATCATGGGGTCAGATTTCTCATGAATGGTTTAGCCTTATCTCCCTTGGTGCTGTGGGTGATTCTCGTGAGATCTGGTTATTTAAAAGTGTGTGGCACATCCCCTTTCTTGCTTGCTCCTGCTTTGGCCATGTAATGTGCCTGCTTCCCTTTTGCCTTCCACCATGATTGTCAGTTTCCTGAGGTTCTCCCAGAAGCTGAGCAGATGCTAGCATCATGCTTCCAGTACAGCCTGCAGAACTGTGAGCCAATTAAAACCTTTTTCTTTGTTAATTACCCAGTCTCAGGTATTTCTTTACAGCATTGTGAGAGCAGACTAACACATCTTGTCTATCAAGAATAGACTTGATAATGGAGCATATATAAACACACTGCACAGTTTTATGAACATTTTGTGATAGATAATTTATCAGAATTTCTAGGATTAAATTTCTAGTTGAACTAACATGAGGTACTGACAATGAAAAATGTAACATAAAGCTCAATATACAACTACTACCAGAACATTGATGACAAACCAGTTAAGGACTGCTGCTTCAAAGAACATTTAAGATTGGTCACTACTAAAGGACTGAACTATAGGAAAATCAAAAGGCTTGAAATATTGTATCTCATATAAAAAAACCTGAAAGAGGTTTCCCCAATTTGTCAGCAATCTTAAAAATTACATCACATTATCAACAACTGCCATGGTCCGAATGCTTATGTCCCTTCAAAATTCATACATTGAAACTTAATCCCCAATGGAGTGGCATGAGGAGGTGAGGCCTTTGTGATGTGATTAGGTCATGAAGGTGGTGCCCTTATGAATGGAATTAGTGCCCTTATAAAAGAGGCCTGAGGGAGCTTGTTGGTCCCTTCCACTGTGTCCTTAGGTAGAAGGTGCCATCTTTGATGAACAAGTCCTCACTAGACACTGAATCTGCTGGCCTTGTTCTTGGGCTTCCCAGCCTCCAGAACTGTGTGCAGTAAATTTCTGTTGTCCATATTACCTAGTCTATGGTATTTTGTTATAGCAGCCTGAATGGACTAAGACAAAAATGAACTGTGAAGCCAAAAGAAATTTTCTGAACCATCAGTAACAAAAATCAAGATTTTCATACGCCATGGGCCAGCAATTCTTAATATTGTTAGTGATGGAATATTCTTCTATAAAATCTTGTTGGTTCAAGTTTAAAACAATTACTACTGTTATTGTTGAGTTTTTATAACACAATATATGTATAAGGTTTAAATTGGCCAGTTCAAAAATGATTTATACTTTATAAGCATTGTATTCCACAGTTATGTTTGATAAACTCCCAGTTATATGATCAACTCCAGGCATACACTGACTCAGTTACATATATATTATTTTGAGAGTAGGTTCATAATGGTTCAGAATCATTCCAGTTTACTTCAAACACAGATTGTGTCTCTAATTCTGGTGATAATACATAACCCTGGATTTAAACAGTAGCTGCTTTAAGCTTTTATTTATTTATTTTTTATTTTTTAAAGACAGTGTCTCTGTCACCCAGGCTGGAGTGCAGTGGTGCAATCACAGCTCACTATAGCCTTGAACTCCTGGGCTCAAATGATTCTCCTACCTCAGCCTCCCAAGTAGCTAGGACTACAGGTGTATGCCACCATGCCTGTCTATTTTTTTTTTCTTTTTTTTTTGAGACGGGGTCTCGCTCTGTCGCCCAGGCTGGAGTGCAGTGGCTGGATCTCAGCTCACTGCAAGCTCCGCCTCCTGGGTTTACGCCATTCTCCTGCCTCAGCCTCCCGAGTAGCTGGGACTACAGGCGCCTGCCACTGCTCCCAGCTAGTTTTTTGTATTTTTTAGTAGAGATGGGGTTTCACCATGTTAGCCAGGATGGTCTCGATCTCCTGACCTCGTGATCCACCCGTCTCGGCCTTGCCTGTCTATTTTTAATTTTTAAATTTCTTGGTAGAGATGGGGTCTTGCTATGTTGCTCAGGTTTATCTTGAACTCCTAGTGTCAAGTGATTCTCCTGCCTTGACCTCCCAAAGTGCTGGATTACAGGGAAGAGCCATTGTGCCTAGTCTTAAACAATAGTTTCCAAACAAACAATGATAGCACAGTGATTGTAAAAATGAAGAAACAGAACTTAAATTACTTCAATGTGTTATTCTCAATGCAAATCAACCCTGAACTTTGAAGAGTTTACTTTTTAGAAGCAATTTTTCATAAGCTTTCTCCCCTTTAAAAAAATGTATTGTAGATATAAAAAAAAAAAGAAAAAATCAATCCATTATTTTTCCTTTTTCTACTATAATGTATATTGTAGTTTTTATTATTTTATTTTAGTTAAAAATTTTCCTGGCATGAGTATGCAAATGAAGTATAATAAAAAACACTTTCAGTGAAAAAGCCCCAAATGTCAATTTACGTAGTAGAGATGAGTGAATAATCTCTCTCTCTTCACTCTATAGAAAATGATTATCCAGGCCGGGCACAGTGGTTCATGCCTGTAATGAGCACTTTGGGAGGCCAAGGCGGGCAGATCATGAGGTCAAGAGATCAAGACCATCCTGGCCAACATGGTGAAACCCCATCTCTACTACAAATACAAAAATCAGCCGGGCATGGTGGCGCACACCTGTAGTCCTAGCTACTTGGAGGCTGAGGCAGGAGAATTGCTTGAACCTGGGAGGCAGAGGCTGTAGTGAGCCAAGATCACACCACTGCATTCCAGCCTGGGCTACGGAGTGAGACTCCATCTCAAAAAAAAAAAAAAAAGAAAAAGAAAAAGAACATGATTATCCAAAATATAGTTATATAAAGAGGTAATCAAATAGGATGCAGCCCAAAAAAGATAGGAAAAAAAAAACATTATAGAGATGTATTAGGCAGCTAGATAACGAAAACAATTATGTGATTCTTCCGGATTTTATAATAACTGTGGTGTATGACAGCCTCTTAAAACTTGTAATCTGTTTGATTTCTTTTGTCTCCCTGAATAAATACTCACTTTCAAACCTAATTTTACATTTGTAATTTGTAAGAGCTTCAGTTTCAGTAAAACTTAGATCTACCCTTCCTCTCATTCCTCCTATAAAAGCAAAGCCAGTTTTGTAAAGGTAGAATTAGAGTAAAATAGACAGGTATTGAATACCTTACTGAATTTTTATATAACCATGTAACCACCACCCATGAAGATGTAAATTATTTCCATCACCAAAGAAGAAACAGATGTAAAACCTCTAAATACACTTAGCCTGAAGAGGCAAATACATTCACAAAACAAGAATATCTTGCTAAGAATAAGCAATACTCAAGGAACATGGTGAACTCTTAGAGATAAAGTTATAGATACCACAAATAAAAATTCAGTAGAAAGACTAGAAAATAAGGTTACAGAAGCCACCCAGAACATTAAGCAGAAACTAAAAGAGGGAAACGATGAGACAGAGGAAGACCAAGAGGAACAACTCCAGAGTACTCGCTCTGTCTCACTCTGTCACCCAGGCTGGAGTGCAGTGGTGTGATCATGGCTCACTGCAGCCTCGACCTCCTAGGCTCAAGCAATCCTCCTGCATCAGCCCCCTGAGAGTAGCTGGGACTACATGCCCAGCTAATTTTATTTTATTTTATTTTATTTTTTGTAGAGATGGGGTCTCACTATGCTGCCCAAGCTGTTACTATTATTATTATTATTGCCTGTCTCACTCTGTTGCCCAGGCTGGAGTACAGTGGTGCCATCTCAGCTCACTGCAACCTCTGCCTCCCGGGTTCAAGCGATTCTCCTGCCTCAGCCTCCTGAGTAGCTGGGATTACAGGTGCACACCACCAGGCCTGACTAATTTTTGTATTTTTAGTAGAGATGGTGTTTAACCACATTTGCCAGGCTGGTCTCAAACTCTGGACCTCAAGTGATCCTCCTGCCTCGGCCTCCCAAAGTGCTGGGATTATAGGTGTGAGCCACTGTGCCCAACCCAGGCTGTTAATTTGATTCTTTGTTGTGTCTCTTCAATTTGTTTAGGTTGCATTGTTCTTGCATTTTGAACTTTTGGATTATAAACTCATCTTCAGCAGGGTTTGTCTGTAGGAATCTCATGAGGTTTGGATTGAAGGCATGTCTTCCAAATTTACATATGCTTCTTCCAGCTGACTTACAGGTCCTAGAACAAATTCTAAGTTAATTTATTAGCTTGTGGTGGTGGTGTTGGGGGAGGAGGGAGGTTCCTGGATCATGTGCACTTTGTTCATAAAGAGAATTAGGCTTATATTTAAACATTCTCAAAGGAGGTTTATCTGTAGTCCCCTGCCCTTCCCCCCACACACCTGGATCTGAGGTCAAGACAAAGAAGCTTTATTTGGGAGGTCGAGGCAGGTGGATTGCTTGAGCCCAGGAGTTCAAACCAGTGTGGCGAACATGGCAAAACCCCGACTACAAAAAACACAAAAAATTAGCCGAGCGGGTGGCACACATCTGTAGTCCCAGCTACTTTGGAGGCTGAGGCAGGCAGATCACTTGATCCCAGAAGGTGGAGGTTACAGTGAGTTGAGATTGTGTCACTGCCCTTTAGATTGGGTGACAAAGTGAGAACCCATCCCCCCAAAAAAATTAAAAGAAGGAAGCCTCCTTTTGTTTCCCTCTGTGGTGACAGTGGAATATCTTCTGGTCCATCGTTTCTCTGTGGGAGTAGCCTCTGTGTGTGTGTGTGAGACAGAGACAAGGTGTGTGAATGTGTCTGTGTGTATGTGTGTGTCTGTGTGTGTAAGAATGTGTGTGTCTATGTGTGAATGTGTGTGTGTGTGTCTGTGAAAGCATACGTTTATATATGTGCATGTATGTGATAGTGTGTGTGAATGTGTAGGTCTGTATGTGTGTCTTTGTGTATGCCTGAGCATGTATGTGTGTGTGAATGTGTGTGTGTGTTTATGTCTCTGCGTGTGTGTATGTGTGTGAGTGTGTGTGTTTGTGTATGTCTGTGTGTGTGTGAATGTCTACCTGTGTGAGAGTGTGTGTGTTGGTGTATGTCTGTGCGTGTGTGTGTGTGAGAGTGTGTGTGCACGTGAATGTGTGTGTGTGTGTGTGTTGCTGCTCAGTTCCAATTCTCCACATAGCACAGCCCCAGGGCCTGGACTCCTAGCAGGTAAGCCCTGGCCCTCGGCTTCTGAGCCACCTTTCACTCTGTTTCTCCAGAAAGGAGTCAAAGGTCAATTCATGGGCTTACTGCCCTGGCTTTATGTTTCCTCTCCAGTTTGCCTCCTGGGGATTTCTGTTCATTTCTTTTCAGCTCAGCTATGCATGCAAAGAATATAATTTATAGTTTTCGTGGCATTTATAGAGTTTTGTAGTAGGAAAATGATTCAGTATGTCATAGTCTAGGCATTAGAATTGTTATTCACATTATTTTTGAATAGCTTAAAAACTTAAAGCAATGATGAATTCAGAGTAGTTTTTAAGACTTCCCTAAGATTTCCATACCTACTTTTTCATGTTGAGAGTCACTATGTTATGGGAGCACAGAAATAGTGACTAATATTGACTTGGTGGCTAAGGAAGTCTTCACCAAAAAGGTGACATTTAAGCCAGAACTTTGAAGATGAGAAATTTATTAAACACTTATTAACATCCAGCCATAAATCTGCAAAGTATAATACATGATGACATTTGGAGTTTTTCTTTGTCCAATGGGTTTATCTTATTTTATATGCTAACATATTAATAAGAAGTAATCACTTTATATATTAATAAATATGCATGCTTAATATATAATGCCACCAAAGTTATTACTAGCCATGATTTCTAAGTTCCAGGCAAGAAAATAGGTGCATTATAAATAAAACTGAGACTCAGAGAGATTCAATAATGTTTTCGTTCATGTAATGAAATGAGTGACAGGGTGGGAATCAAAATGAAGTGTGGCAGTCATGAATTGTGCCCCTCTGGGAGTTGAACTGACCAAGGGCCCCAGCTGTTGTGCTCTGAAACCCATTGTCTTGTTTGTACTGAGGCCACACTTCCCACTGGACTTTTCCCAGTCAGTTACTGAAAAGGGCAGGGACACTAAGGCGGGCCTGTTCCTGGGAGACCCAGGACTCCTCTGAGGCTGACTTTGGCTCAAGGACCTTCTGATGGCCTTGCTGAGCTTTGAACTGAATGGCAGCCTGAAGTCGCTTCTACCCAACAACCTTCCTTCCCTCTCTTCTTCACTCAGGGTCAGACTTGCATTGTGCTCTGACTGCTTCCTCAGCATTTTTCCAGTTCCCTCTGTGTTTTCTCTCATTTAATAAAATCCTTGCATGTTTAGTTCTGTCTCTTCTTCTTCTTCTTTTTTTTTTTT
>NW_012116154.1:1767122-1770596 GCF_000951035.1 Colobus angolensis palliatus | reverse complement strand
GGTGGTGCAGTCACAGTTCACTGCAGCCTGGAACTCCTGAGTTCAAGCGATCCTCCCACTTCAGCTTCCTAAGTAGCTAGGACTACAGGCACACACCAGGCACATGCTGCTAATTTATTTATTTATTTGTTTTTGTAGAGATGTGGGGGCTCTCCCTATGTTGCTCAGGCTAGTCTCGAACTCTTGGTCTCAAATTATTCTCCTGCCTCAGCCTCCCAAAGTGTTGGGATTACAGGCATAAGCCACCATGCCTAGCCTAATTTCTACCTGGTGTTTGCTTCTCAGAAGACCAAGACTATCACACTATTTGACCTCAAAACCTACGCTCTTAAAAAAAATTAACTAAAAATCTATCAAAGACCTAAATGTAAGCTACAGCAATAAAACTCTTAGAAGAAGCATAAAATTTTCATGACCTTGGATTAGTCAATGCTTTCTTAGATATGACACCAAAAGCACCAGCAACAAAAGAAAAAAATAGATAATTAGACTTCATCAGACTGAAAAACTCTTGTACTTCAAAGGATACCACCAAGAAAGTGAAAAGTCTCACTACAAAATGGCAGAAGATATTTGCAAACCATATATCTGGATAAGGGACTTGTATCTAGAATATATAAATAACTCTTATAACTCAATGATAAAATGAGAAATAACAACTAAAAATGAACAAAAGTTTTGAATAGATATTTCTCTGAAGAATATGTACAAATGGCCAAAAAGCACATGAAAAGATGTTTGGCATCCATTAGCCATCAGGGAAATGCAAACTAAACCCACAACCAGATACCACAACCAGATACACACTAGGAGAGCTATAATAAAAAAAAACTTGGACAATTCCAAGTGTTAGCAAGGATGTGGAGAAATTGGAAACTTTATACACTGCTGCTGGGAATGTAAAAGGATGCAACTGCTGAGGAAAAGTCTGGTCATTTATCAAAAGATTAAACATAGAGTTATCATATGACCCAGCAATTCTACTTCTCCTATACTTAAGAGAAATGCAAACATTTGTCCATACAAAATCTTGTACATGAATATTTATAAGCAGCATTATTCATAATAACCAACAAGTGGAAAGAACTGAAATATCCATCAACTGATGAATGGGAGGGTCTGTTCCAAGATGGCTAAATAGGAGCAGCTCTGGTCTGTAGCTCCCAGAGTGACTGATGCAGAAGATGGGTGATTTCTGCATTTCCAACTGAGGTACCTGGTTCATCTCACTGGGACTGTTTGGACAGTGGGTGCCGCCCACCGAGGGTGAGCCAAAGCAGGGCAGGGCATTGCCTCACCAGGGAAGCACAAAGGGTTCCCTTTCCTAGCCAAGGGAAGCCATGACAGACTGTACCGGGAAAAGCAGGACACTGCCACCTGAATACTGTGCTTTTCCAATGGTCTTAGCAAACAGCACACCAGATTATATCCCGGGCCTGGCTCAGCAAGTCCCATGCCCACAGAGCCTCACTCACTGCTAGCGCAGCAGTACAAGACTGAACTATGAGGCAGCAGCCTGGCTAGGGGAGGGGTGTCCGCCATTGCTGAGGCTTGAGTTGGTAAACAAAGCAGCCAGGAAGCTCGAACTGGGCGGAGCCCACCATAGCTCAAGGAGGCCTGCCTGACTTCACTTCTAGGGGTAGGGCATAGGTGAACAAAAGGCAGCAGAAACTTCTGCAGACTTAAACATCTCTGTCTGACAGCTCTGAAGAGAGCAGTGATTCTCCCAGCGTGGTGTTTGAGCTCTGAGAATGGGCAGACTGCCTCCTCAAGTGGATCCCTGACCCCTGTGTAGCCTAACTGGGAGACACCTCCCAGTAGGGGCCGACTGACACCTCATACGGCTGGGTGCCCCTCTGAGACGAAGATTCCAGAAGAAGGATCAGGTAGCAATATTTGCTGTTCTGCAGCCTCCGCTGGTGATACCCAGGCAAACAGGGTCTGGAGTGGACCTCCAGCAAACTCCAACAGACCTGCAGCTGAGGGACCTGACTGTTAGAAGGAAAACTAACAAACAGAAAGGAATAGCATCAACATCAATAAAAAGGACATCCACACCAAAACTTCATCTGTAGGTCACCATCATCAAAGACCAAAGGTAGATAAAACCACAAAGATGGTGAGAAAGCAGAGCAGAAAAGCTGAAAATTCTAAAAACCAGAGCACCTCTTCTCCTCCAAAGGATCACAGCTCCTCGCTAGCAATGGAACAAAGCTGGATGGAGAATGACTTTGATGAGTTCACAGAAGTAGGCTTCAGAAGGTCAGTAATAACAGACTTCTCTGAGCTAAAGGAGGATGTTTGAACCCATTGCAAGGAAGCTAAAAACCTTAAAAAAAGATTAGACGAATGGCTAACTAGAATAAACAGTGTAGAGAAGACCTTAAATGACCTGATGGAGCTGAAAACCATGTCACGAGAACTACGTGACGCATGCACAAGTTTCAGTAGCTGATTTGATCAAGTGGAAGAAAGGGTATCAGTGATTGAAGATCAAATTAATGAAATGAAGCAAGAAGAGAAGTTTAGAGAAAAATGAGTAAAAAGAAACAAACAAAGCCTCCAAGAAATATGGGACTATGTGAAAAGACCAAATCTACATTTGATTGGTGTACCTGAAAGTGATGGGGAGAATGGAACGAAGCTGGAAAACACTCTTCAGGATATTATCCAGGATAACTTCCCCATCCTAGCAAGGCAGGCCAACATTCAAATTCAGGAAATACAGAGAACACCACAAAGATACTCCTCGGGAAGAGCGACCCCAAGACACATAATTGTCAGATTCACTAAGGTTGAAATGAAGGAAAAAATGTTAAGGGGAGCCATAAGAAAGGTCGGGTTACCCACAAAGGGAAGCCTATCAGACTGACAGCGGATCTCTCAGCAAAAACTCTACAAGCCAGAAGAGAGTGTGGGCCAATATCCAATATTCTTAAAGAAAAGAATTTTCAACCCAGAATTTCATATCCAGCCAAACTAAGCTTCATATGTGAAGGAGAAATAAAATTCTTTACAGACAAGCAAATGCTGATTTTGTCACCACCAGGCCTGCCTTACGAGAGCTCCTGAAGGAAGCACTAAACATGGAAAGAAAAAATAGGTACCAGCCACTGCAAAAACATGCCAAATTGTAAAGACCATTGATGCTAGGAAGAAACCGCATCAACGAATGGACAAAATAACCAGCTAACATCAAAATGACAGGATCAAATTCACACATAACAATATTAACCTTAAATGTAAATAGGCTAAATGCCCCAATTAAAAGACACAGACTAGGCTGGGCGTGGTAGCTCACGCCTGTAATCCCAGCACTTTGGGAGGCTGAGGCGGGTGGATCACGAGGTCAGTATCGAGACCATCCTGGCTAACAGGGTGAAACCCTGTCTCTACTTAAATAAAATAAAACAAAATAAAATACAAAATACTAGCTGGGCGTGGTGGCGGGTGCCTGTAGTCCCAGTTACTCGG
>NW_012116154.1:1762666-1763466 GCF_000951035.1 Colobus angolensis palliatus | reverse complement strand
AGCCAGGATGGTCTCGATCTCCTGACCTCGTGATCCGCCCGTCTCGGCCTCCCAAAGTGCTGGGATTACAGGCTTGAGCCACCATGCCCTGCCGATCATTGTAAGGATTAAGTGACAAAATGTGTGTTAGATTCTTGCTACGAATAATGTGCTAAATATATGTAAACTGTCTAGAAAAAAACAAACAAAAAAAACCTGATGAATGGATATGCAAAATACATAACCATACATTGGCATATTATTTGGCAATAAAAAGGAACAAAGTACTGATACATGCTGCAACATGAATGAACCTGAATATCATGCTGATGAGGTCACACACAAAGGGCCACATATTGTATGATTCCATTTATATGAAATGTCCAGAACAGGCAAATGTATGGAGACAGAAAGTAGAGTCATGGTTGCCAGGGCTCAGTCGGATGAGGTAAAAATGTGCCAAAATTAAATGTGGTGATACTTGCACAACTCTGTGAATATACTAAAAACCATTGAATTGTACACTTTAAATAGGTGGATAGTAGGGTATGTTAATTATATCTCCATAAAGCTGTTACCAAACAAGACCAAACCAAACAAAACCACCACCAACCAACCTATATTCTTTGAATACACTACGTCTCTAATTTGGCACTTATCATACAGTATTTTATCTCATGTGTTTTTCCCCAATCATAATCGGCCAGGCACAGTGGCTCACCCCTGTAATCCTAGCACTTTGGGAGGCTGAGGTGGGTGGATCATTTGAGATCAAGAATTCGAAATCAGCCTGGCCAACATGGTGAAACCCCATCACTACT
>NW_012116154.1:1758743-1762043 GCF_000951035.1 Colobus angolensis palliatus | reverse complement strand
TGGGAGGTGGAGGTTGCAGTGAACCCAGATTGCGCCACTGCACTCCAGCCTGGGTGACAGAGTGAGACTCTGTCTCAAAAACAAACACACAAAACTAAAAGAGTATAACTGGATTGTTTGTAACACAAAGATAAATGCTTGAGGTAATGGATATGCCATTTACTTTGGTGTGATTATTACACATTTTGTGCCTTTAACAAAATATCCCATATACCTCATAAATGTATATACCAGCTCTGTACCCATAAAAATTAAAAATTTAAGTAAATAAAAACCCACAAAATTATTAGCTCCTAAAGGGCATAGTCTTTTGTATCTTCCACATAGTAGGTTCTTAACAACTATTTATGGATATTATTGATAGCAGCACTGGGTTTCAATTCTATTATGGTTCTAAGTCTGTGGGTCTTTGGTAGCCTGTGTGAATTTGTGATTGGTAAAAGCTCAGAAAAAGCAAATGTTACCTTATGATTATAAACCTTAAAAGATGTAAAATGTATTTTCACTGAAAGAAAAAAAAGTTTTAGTTTAAATGCCAATTTCAATGCCAGATATATCAGGGATATGATAAACTTTAATACTCATTTTCAAATGAATTCAGATATACCATCTGGGCTAGCTGACTTACCCTCCTCCTAGTTACTCCATGCAGTGGAACCTGCCTCTATTAGCCCATTCTCATACTGCTATAAAGAGATACCTGAGACTGGGTAATTTATAAAGGAAAGAGGTTTAATTGACTCACAGTTCCGCATGGCTGGGGAGGACTCAGGAACTTACAATCATGGCAAAAGGCGAAGAAGAAGCAAGTGCCTTCTTTACAAGGCGGCAGGAGAAAGAGAACAAAGAGGGAGCTGCCAGACACTTTTAAGCCATCAGATCCTATGAGAACTCATTCACTATCATGAGAACAGCATGGTGGAAACTGCTCCCATGATCTAATCACCTCCCACCAGGTCCCTTCCTCAACATGTGGGGATTGCAATTCAGATTATAATTAAAGATGAGATTTGGGTGGGGACATGGAGCCAGACCATGTCATTGCCCAAAGCCATGTATTGTATTAGTGTACCAGAGTCATTTTGTGAACTATTTGCTTTGCCATGTTTCTTTATGGAAACAAGGTCATCTTCTGCCCACATGTCTTTAGCCCTTTCCCATGCTTGCCTTCTTTATCTCTTCTTTGTATACTTTTCCCTCCCTCTGTTTTGGAGGGCAGGGTGGAGGTGAGGATCAGTGGTCTATACTTAGCAACGGCTTGTTTGTCAGGTCCAGCTTTGGTCTGTTTACATTCAGTCCCCTTGTTTGTGCCTTTCACAATGATTCTGCTGGATGACTATATCCACCTCATTTTAGATGAGGAAACTGAGGCACACACTGTAAGTGGCAGAGTCTGGACAGGACTCTGTCTAGTTTGGTGTGCAGTTAGGAGCAGACCTGGCGCCAGGCTGTCTGGGCTTGAATCCAACCCTCCCTGTCCACCAGCTCTGTACCCTGGTTTCCTCCTAGGAATGATAATAGTCCTATCTTACAGGGCTGGAATAAGGATTGAGTTAGTCAATTATTTGTAATGCACTTAGAACAGTGCCTGGCATAGCATAAGTGCCACATAAGTGTTTTCAAAGTAAATAAACTAAAGCCTGTCTGACTCCAAAGCTGGTAATGGTGGAATTTTAGGCCTGCTTTTTGTTCCATTCCCCTATTATAGCAGTAGAATTGGACAAAGATTAAACTCGGATTCTGGACGGGGAACAGAGATTTAGCGGCTGAGGCACCCAGGTGACCTCCGGCCACCGTCAGAAACCTCCTGTCAGCAGCCATTCTGAAGAGGGGAATCCATTAGCTTGAGGTCAGGCCAAGAATACTGAGCTCCTCTGGACCCAGCGCCGGGCTCACGTAGGTCAGAGCTCCCTGGTGGCCTACCAGGGGATACCCAGGCAACAATCTAAAAGGTAGTGTGTGCCCCTCATCCGCAGGGGGGACCTGGCCTGCCTCTCCCGAGCTATCATTCCCGCCTGGTGCTCTCCTCACCAGCTCCAGTCTTGCTGGCCTGCTGCTGGCTCATCCATCTGGAATTCTTCCCCCAGACTGTTACACAGTTAAATCTCCCTCACTCATGTCACCTCTTCATGACATTTCCTTACAGACACCTTCCTTGATCATCACTTGGGCTCTAGTGCAAAACAGAAGGCGTGCTCAAGTGGGAGTGGCCCAGGAGAGTTTAAAGGAAGGGTTAGAAAGAAGTGAGCCGGGTCGGGAGACCATAATGAGATGGGGAAGCCTTTACCATACCTAGGCCTGGGAGGTTTAGTGGGACAAAAGGAGATGGGGGACCTTCTGGAAACCCCCTACCCACCTGCAGGAAGGGACGAGATAAATAAATGCACGTCTCTCCTTAGCTCACTGACCATCTGCCTCCCTCCCATTCATGGAACCGGGACTCACAGGTCAGCCTCCCAGCCAAAAGGGGGGAAGGCTATCGGAAATTACCCCGCGCTTTTTCTTCCCAAGTCATTATCTTCTCCTCTTTTATCTTAACACCCGCCACAATTATCTTCTTTTGACTTACATGTTTATTGTCTGTCCCGGCCCTCAATTCCTTCTACAATGTCAATACCTCGAAGGCAAGGTAGGGTGTATATGTTGTGTGTGTGTGTTTCCATCTCTGCGTCCCCAGCGCCTGGCCCAGTGCCTGACGCATAGTAGGTACACAGTGACTGTTGGTTGACTGCATCGACAGACTAGGACACAGATAGCTTCCCCGGAGAAGGAAAAGCTCATCGGGGTCGTTTTTCTTTTTCTTTTTACAAAAAGATCAGGTGGCTGTGTACTTCCCGGCGCCCGGCCAGGGGCTGCCCCGCCTTGCCCCAACCTCTGCGGCCAGGAGGGACTGCAGGTGCTGCGCGGCCCGCTCGTCCTCCCGCTCCGGTGCCGGTGCCGCAGCGCCGGCTTCCCCGGGTCCGGGTGCACCCCGTTGGGTGCGCGTCTCCCATACGAGGCCAGACCCGTCCGCCCGCCCCTCGGCAGCCGGCTGGGCGCAGGGACGTGCGGGGCGGCCAGTGGAGTCCCTCTACCAGGCCGGGTGTGAGCGGGAGGGAGACACGCAGCGCTCACTCCGGGTTATTTTTAGTCGGTAGCTGTGACCCCCTCCCCGGGGGCGGAGCCGCCCGCCAAGGTGGGGAGGAGAAGAAGCTCCTGGCGTCTCCGCGCTCGCTCCCGCGGGGCACTCGCGGCGCGTTGGAGCCTGGGCGGCTCTGGGAACAGCTGCCGCGGCGTCCTCTAGCAGCTCACGGCTCTCCC
>NW_012116154.1:1647374-1758518 GCF_000951035.1 Colobus angolensis palliatus | reverse complement strand
CCGCCCCCCGAGCCCGCCTTCTCCGAGGCGCAGAAGTGGATCGAGGTAGGTGCGGGTGGCTGGCGGGCGGCCTTGCACTGGCGCCCTGGGCCACGGACCCGCGCACGCTCGGACCGCAGGTCCAGCCTCTCCTACCCCCAACCCCCTCCCACTTTCTTTTGCCGGCGGCACCAGGTCACCCCCTGGGCCTCAGCGAGCCGCGAAACCCTAGCGCTTTGGCACTGGAATCCCGGGCCAGGGTGGGCGTGAAAGGGGACACTGCAGTCTAGCTGCGCGTGAGAGCAGGAAGGGATCCCCTGCGCCTCCATCCTTCCTGCCCGCCGGCCTCGCAAATCTCAGCTCGCGCCGCTTCCAGGTGCCGCCAAGGGAAGCGCAGTGCTAGCAAAGCGTTGCAAAGGCGCAGGAAGCGCGAGTCCCCAGAGACTTCACCGGTGCTCGCAATTCGGGGTATCTTGCTTCTGGTCCCACATTTCGCCCCTTGCCCTCCTACCCGCACCTTTCCGGAGCGGAGTTGGCGGTGTCTCCACGGAGGCGCATACCCACCGGAGCCTCTTGCTGTATTCCTGGCACCGGGTCAGGTGTGAGGCTGACACAGTGCGCAGGGCCGGGGTAGCCTGCAAGACTCACCTGCGAGCAGGCATCCGCATAGACGCTGCCCAGCCTTTGGCGACACCCGCCCCTCTCCATCCCAGGGTCGGCAGGGTCGGTTCCGAAGTACGGGGTACCCGGTCTGGTTGGCATATTTCACTTCTTAAATGACTCGTTGGCAGGCCAGAGAAATCACTGGAGCTCTCGGCTCAGTCCAGGAAGCGCTCGCTGGGTGATCCCGATTCACGATGTCTATCAGTAGATGCAGCTTGGTAGCCCTGAGCTCCCGAAATGACCTGTCTGCGGGGTTCAGGACGCTTGAAGGGCATGAAGGGGAAAGGTGACCCCCCCCCATGATTAGTGCAAGGAGCCTCTGCTTCGATGGGTGGCCTTTCTGGAGGCTTAGTGGAAGGTATGAATTTGGCCTTGTTTCCCTCAGTGACAAGCAGCCCTCTTTGCCTGGTAGTTCAGAGGAGGAAGTGTACCGCTAAATCATGACCCAGCAGTGTTGAAGCTTCCAGAATTCCGCCTGTCACTTAGTGACTCCCTACTGCGTTCAGCATCGTGGTTCTCAAGAAGCTGCTAGAGTAACAGAGCTCCAAGTACAGATTTAAACCTGCTGAGCTTCCTGCAGAAACCACCCTCACTTAATGCTGCTCTCCTGCTCCAGCCAGAGACCTGTACCCTACAGGGTTAACCTGCTTCCCGCAAGCAAGAGTGCTACTTAAGAGTTTAGAAACATCTATTTGAAAATAGGGCTCAAGAAACAAAACAATGAACATGAGGGTTGTCTTGCTGAAAGCCCCAGGCATGTCTCATAATTTCATAGCTCACCATCACATGAGAAAAAGACCTTGGCTTTTTTATTTTTGATATGTGGCTGGAACGGTTTGGCGTGTGACAGGTGCCTCTCTCTGTGTTGCATATTTAGGCTCCCAGGATACACAGGAAGCATTTGTAGTTACTGGCTTGGTGCAGAGTTGGGTAACTATTTTTCAGGTTCTTGAACTTTAAAATTCTCAGGAGAGATTTCGAGTGTGGGTGGGGGTAAGGGGAGGATCTAGAAGGAGAACAGTCTTACTGTTCTTGAAGGCAAGTGATTTATTCTCAATTTCCTTAACAGTGAGTATCGTTGACATATTCTCTTTTTAAAAAATGTATTGTGGTATAAGTTACACACGTAAAGGTGCACACATCTGAAGTTTACACCTCCATGAATTTTGACATATGTGTATTACTATAGCCCCCACCTAAATCAAGATACAAAATGTCTCCTTTAGCCCAGATTACAGTTTGCTTTTAAGAGGTAGTATATTTCAGGCTACTATGCAGTGCAGAGTATTAGCTTTAATATCATGTTTAAGAAAAGGAAGAAGGGATTCACGTTTAAGAAAAGGAAGAAGGGATTCCTTAAGAAAGCAGAGCCTCATTAAGCCCTATAGACAGTTTGGCATTGTTCTTGATGCTTTACCATTCATACCAATTTAAGAATGTTAAAACCGTAATGGGGCATCTGTGACTTTAGGACCAGGCATCCCAGGAGAGCTGCGTGTGCATTATTGAAGTGGCCTATCTCCTTTCAGTTGTTGGGTTCAGTTTCAGGGAAAGGAGAGCTTCCCCCTCCCAGGCTATATAAAATGGTAATTGCTCCAGGGGAACGATAGAGACCTCCCCCTTCCTTCCCAGAGGTTCTTCTTGAAATGTAAATGCCGTGTCTGCAAACCAGGGGAACCCAGGAGTTGTAACAGATGGTTTTGTATGCAGTTGCCTTGTGAACAAAGATTCCTCAGCTAATATAGCAATAATGTAGTACTTAGGGCCAGTGAATTCCCGGAGGGGATTGTTATCTCGAGACAGTTGCAGCTCCTCTAGGGGCCCCATTGTCTCTGGCAACATCTTCATTGTTTTTACTTTTATTCAGTTGGTGATTAAATTTCCCATAGGTTTTTTTTTTTTTTCCTTTCTTCTTTTTGAGTAGTCAGGAATTTCACCCTTTCATAAAAATGTTCCCTTGGGTGGAGCAAGTTAATAAACAAACTTTGCTGCTTGTCTTGCCTCGGTTCTCAGTCTTCCTTGAGTCATGGATTGGCAAGAAAACATTCATTCTTAATAAAGGCTCAGGGAACTAGCTCCAGGACGTAACTTGTTAGTGAGGAATTTCTCGGCCTGCAGCCTTGGCTATTTGAGGACCATGTTACTGGGCAGGAAATGTGGCCTGGGAACGATTCCCCCACCTCAGCCCCCCTCCCTTCACTCCTTAGCTGGCAAAGGTGAAAGCTCTAATGGAGCTCTAGATGGTCAAAGACTATGTGGGGACAGCCCTGTAACACTTCTAGTGACTTTTTATAGCTGTAGGAACAGGCTGCACATAGTACTGTGTGTTTGGGAAGACTCCTAGAGGAGACAGCAAACTTGAAGTAGTAACTCTGGCTACCAGCAGGCAGGGGAGTGACTAACTTCTTTCCATACTACTTTTCTAGAAGGCCTTAGTAACAACAAAATAACTAAGAGTTATTATTGAGAGCATCTGTAAAACAGGATACGAATAACAGCTCCTATTTCATAGGAGTGCTGTCAGGATTAAATCAATTGATATATTTAAAATGCTTAAAACAGTGCCTAGTACATAGGAAGTGCTGTGTAAGTATGGTTAGTAGTAGTATTACCATTATTATTACCACTGCTATTACTTTTACTACTGCTATTATCATTATGCCCGTTATTACTACTGTTGCTATTGCTATTGTTTTTTCTGTTGTTAATAATAACTAAGGTTGATTTTGAAAGAAATGATTCAGAACACCAAATTTCCAGGGTAAAAAATATGATTCAATTGCCTACTGATTTCATCCTGTTATCTCACTCTGTTAACTCTGGATACCTGGAGTAGAAGTTAACTAGATGCTACACGTCACTCTAATTTGCACTAAAAGTGACTTGGGGATCAGAGAAAAACCTTTAATATCTACTCATAAAATGATCTTGGTAGTCCATCAAAGCTTAGAAAATTATTCCTCAATATTATGCTGAATATGTAAGTTTAGTGTGTAATCTTTGTTACCAAACTTCAAGCAGAATGTTCAATGCCTCTCCTCTTGTAGATGATCTAATATTAAATCATTATACAAATAATGGGTCCAAATGTTCATCTAAATGCAGCAGAGTTTTATTCACTGAAGTTGTGTCAACTGCTAGGAATAAGAATAATTCTTCCATTGATTTGCTTTCCCTCTTCCTCCCTTCTTTTATTCTTTCATTCTTTTTTTCTGGTGGTATTTATTGAGTTACAAGAGTTTATTGGTAGGTTAGATGACTCTGATTTTCCTGATTCCCCGCTTCTCTTGGCCTCACCACCCACAACAATATTTATCTGTTCTAATCTGTGGTTCTTCTTTTCAATGCCAAACACTTTCTGAAGAAACAGATGTCCTTCAACTTGGTTTCGGTTATGATTTGGAACAGGTTCCCAGGCCTTTAGGGAGGGACTGGAAATTTCAACCCAACTCAGCCTTATTTCTCAACTTGAGAAGTTCCTGGACTCCTTTACCTTCAATCAGAGTGTGCCCATGGGGCTTGGTGATGAGTACAATCTTATTTGTGACCTAATCCATACTTCACAAGAGTGAGAACTAGTGCTGGAAGGGATCAGTTTCTCATTTTGGTTCATTCCCTGCTGCCCAAATAGAATTGTTTTCTTATTCAGCTGGGACCTAATTCTGAAGACTAAAAACACTGAGGGTATCATAGCTCTCCAAGACTGAAAGATGCTTGTGTTGTTTGGCAGTAGGGAAAATTTATGAATAGCTTTTGAGATAATTTAGCATTTAATGGCCAGTAACATATGACATTTGTGATGTAATACCATAAGTTATACATGTAGTCATTCTAATTCTCCACCTCTGTAGGGACTAGACTCTTAACATCTTTTTCTCCCAACAGGTAGTTAACTTCGCAGATGGTCCTCCAGCTCTGCATAAATTGCCAAGGAAGAGGAAGAAAAAACTTTTCTGGCTAGATCAAGGAAGGAGTAGTGGTCTGAATAGATATGTAAATGAGAGCAGGCGGCATCTTTCTCACAATGACATTTAAATAGTCTAGCTTGTTTGTATACAAGAGCAGCTATGACACAATGCTGTCACATGATAGGAAAACAGTAAGGTCCCACAGATTTGGGGAAAGGGGATGCGGAATGGGAGGTGGAGCTGGCACTTCTTGCCCCAGCATCTCCCTGGAAACCAGTTGCATCAGGCGAGCTCCAAAGGGCAGACTGAGCACTGGCTACCAAGAAAGGGAAGGCTGGGCATGCGTTCCCAGCCACTGGGTCTCTTGGCCTCCTGCTCTCCGCCGACGGATGACAATAGAGCCATGATGTAGACAGTTGGCCTTGATTCTGTGGGTGGCAGTCAGTGCTAGGTGGGACTAGGAAGCTCTAGGAGTACTAGAAATTGGCCTGGCAGCTTCTCTTTTTGCTTTAGACCATTCTGAAGCTTAAAAGCATCATAGTTGGGGGATAACATGATGATAAAAATTATGGCAATGATGCTGATGTTGCTGATGATAAAAGGTACTATTTATTGAGTGCTTATTATGTGCCTGCTAAAGTCTATGTACAGTTGGCCCCCCAAGTGGTGCAAAATACATTTTGTATTTTGGCCTTGATTTTCATGGTTTAGGACAGAATCAGTTAACACTGGTTGATTTTTGACCAAACTGTTCTCACTGGAATTAGATTTTCCTTTTAAGCCCAGTTCACTGTTCTGAGATTTTTAAAAAGGTACAATACAATTTTGTAATAGAACACCTCATATGTTCCTTAGGATGTGTGTGTGTTTACATTTGAGGCAGAAGAAAGGTATCAGATATGATCTTTTTTGAAGGAAGGGTAGGGTGGAAAAAAGGATGACTTCAGTGCTATTAAATGATGAAAGGAAGGGATAATAGAACTTTGATTTTAAGTGATTGAGAAATATAAAAATAGCCTAAACTAGAGGGCTAAAGATAATATAGGGGAAAAATAGTTCTTAAAAAAATGGTAGAATATTTGAAAGACTTCTGCCTGGACATGCGATGTTACATTTCAAGGAGGAATGATGCAATGGAATTCAGTTCTACTGTGATAAAATTCCATGTTTGCAATATTGAAAACAACACTTCCAAAGAGACGCCCTCATACATCTAACCCGGATGGGATGTGTAGTAGTTTGTTTACACACTGCTATAAAGATACGACCTGAGACTGGGTAATTTATAAAGAAAGGAGGTTTAATTGACTTATAGTTCCACGTGGCTGGGGAGGCCTCAAGAAACTTATGATTGTCATGGAAGGCAAAGGGGAAGCAAGACAGGTCTTATATGGTGGCAGGAGAGAGACAGCAAGTGAAGACGGAACTGCCAGACGCTTTTAAAACCAGTAACTTTCATGAGAACTCACCATCATGAGAACAGCATGGGGGAAACCGCCCCCATGATCCAATTGCCTCCCCCCTAACATGGGAGGATTACAACTTGAGATGAGAATGATAAGCCAACCTTATCAGGATGGCTAGTGTATCTCAGGGAATTACCTTTGGCATCAGGAAAAGGACAGATGATGTAGTCATATAAGATGAGAAATAACTTGGCTGACACCTTTTCCCACAGTCAGCAAAACTGTGCTCTATGCTGAGACCTTAAGAATAAAATATTGGTTAGGGTGGGAAAGTGCCATGTTTCCACTGCCCTGCATTTTGCCTGTGAGAGTTACTCTTGTGTGGCTATTGGAGGCTGCAGCTTGGCCTCCTGGTCAGTGTAAGTTAGGGACTGCCTCACCCATTCATCCCTAGATAGCCCATTAGGAGGCCATGGAGGAATACACCTGTACTTGCTTTTAAAATCAAGGTCGGCTGGGTGCGGTGGCTCCCGCTGAGGTTGAGGTGGGCAGATCACCAGGTCAGGAGATCGGGACCATTCTGGCTAACACAGCGAAACCCTGTCTCTACTAAAAAAAAAAAAAAAAAAAAATCAGCTGGGCTTGGTGGTGGGCACCTGTAGTCCCAGCTACTCGGGAGGCTGAGGCAGGAGAATGGCCTGGGAGGCCGAGCTTGTAGTGAGCCGAGATTATGCCACTGCACTCCAGCCTGGGCCACAGTGCAAGACTCCATCTCAAAAAAAAAAAAAAAAAAAATCAAGGTCAAGAACAGAAGGACTTGTGGCTTTTTAATTTCCATGACCAAACAATGTTAAAAAAAATTCCTCAGCCTTATTTTTTTTTACCAAGTGTGTTCACCAAATGGGTCTGCAATAAGTGAGGAACTGAAGTTATATTTATTGCGATCAGTACATCACTATCTTTTTCTCCCCTCAGAAGTGTTTAAAAAATATTTTGAACAATTATTTTATTTTAATTGAATATCTTATTCCAATTGAAATTGAATGAAAGCTCCAATAAGCTCAGTCAAATTGTTAAAATATGAAAATAATTATTTGGGAGGCTTGGCTATCACTCATTTGTAAGTTTGCTTCAGTATAAACAGCGGCAAAAATAAGCATTAATATTTTAATGTGTGAAAGTGTGGTTTCAAAAATTATTTCCTGAAAAGTGTTTACTGAGCTCCAACAATGTGCAGCATAGTGCTAGGCATAGTGTTAGTTAATGAACAAAATAAACATAGTTCCTGCCCTCATGAAATATACAATGTGGCGGGGAGGGGGGGAGGGACAGAGAGATTAAACAATACATATATAATTACAATTTGAAATACATACGATGAAGACAAAGAATGGGGCAGGGGGGCTTAAGAGAAAAGTACTCTTTAAAAAGACAAGGATTCTTAGTGAAAGTAAGATTTAAGCTAAGACCACTGAAGAATCCTAAGCAGGAGAATTTGATTGATGATGATTTATTGAGAAAAGGGCTTGCGTTGGATGCAAAGCATACTTTTATTATCATTGTGTTTTGAAACAAGGTAGGGTAGAAGCACTCTAAAATTTCTCTAGGTCTGTTAAAGGTAGATGTGTGTTGGTGGTGGGGCAGGGGGTGAAGGTACCTGCCTCGGAAGTTCTTGAATATTCCTTGCAGGCCACTCAGAGTTTGCATGGTGATCCACTGTCCATTTTACATCTGAGGCACAGATAAGAACTCTTCTAAGAAAAATGCAGAGAGGACTTTGGGATTTGTGTTTGAGCCTAGACTCTGGATTAAAATTCTTGGACAAAACAGAGGCTGTAGAGGCTGTACTCCACTCTTAGTAGGAAGGGGCTGTGGGAAATCTGCTTGCTTTTCAGGGAGGGAAGATAGCCATTTTGTGTGAGACTTTGGGTGGTGACCCACAGATGTTTTCTCATTTGGGAACTTTCCCCAGATTCTTCCAAACGAGGAGGCTTTATAAACTAATAAAGCCAGGTGCCCTTTGGGAGCCTCATAAATTGTAAATCCTGGAGGTCTCTGACTGAGATTCCTTTCAACACTTGAACCCACCATTCTTAGACCCCCTCCCCCATCTTCCCGGATAACATGGCTGCTGGAGAGTGGTGATCATATCACCTTTCCAGGAAGCTGGATGCAGGCAAGGCAAGTGAAGAGTGCATCCTTCCCATGTAAGGTGCCTTCTGGGAAATCCTTTCTGACATACCGGCTACTATTTTATTGCCCAGAACTTGAGGAACATGGCCATTTCTGGGTGTAGGAGAGACTCTGGAGAAGGGTCTTTTACCCCAGGCAGGAGTAATGCTCAGATAATATTCTTGAGTTCTATTTCCTCAGGAAAAAGGGGAGAATGGCTGTTGGGGTAGCCACACCCTAGAATGCCCCTTCTCCACTTCTCCAGGGACAAATCCTTTCAAGACAGAGCTTAAACACGACTGCCTCTGCAGCACAGTCCCTGATTCCTCTAAGCTCATTAATCCTTCCTTTCTCTGTGCACACCTGAGCCTCAGTTTTTGCCTTTTTTAGAAAAGTTGCTGTATTTTACTATCACGAATGTGTGTGTGTGTGTGTGTGGGGGGGGGATTTGCCTCCTTTGGTGAACCCCAGAACCCTGTGGCCAAGACTGGGTCTTAGTCATCACCCCACTCCCTCCTTGTTTCAGCCAGGCTGTTCCTCACTAGGCCCCCACGGCCACATTTCCCCACTGCCTGAGCGCTTTCTCAGTGAGTCTGTGCCCAGCTACAGTTGCCTGATTGGCACTTGGACTCGGCTGTGGCAGAGAAAATAGACTCTCTTGCTGCCCTGACAGGAGGCAAAGTGTGTGCATGTGTGTGTGTGTGTGTTTTGTTTGAGTGATTAAAAAAAGCAGTTTACCCAATAGTTGCCTGGAGACAGTCAGCGATTGGACACTCAGAGGGTGATTTCTCTGTTGGTCCTTGGGTGAAGATATTCTTTAGGGTGCTAACCCTCCCTTCAAGTTGGACTGGCTCCTTGGACTTGGAGTTCCTGGCTGCAAGGCTGGAGAGCAGGCATCTCTTTTCTTTAAGTAAACATGCCCCCAGCATTTGGCCCTGGGACTGTCACCTTCTCTTTCTTTCCCTAAGTCAAAGCAAACCTCTCTTTCACCTGTTATAGAAGTCTAGCTAATTCCCACTTCTTAGGATTAGGGAAAGATAGAGCACTTCCAGTGATAGTGAATCTAAAAAGAACTAGAAGAATTTTTATTATAGTGGTCACCTGTATGAGTTCTTATTAGGCAGGTATTTTTAAAGGAAAATAACCCAAAATGACTGATTAGTAGCTGGTATCAGTAAACAACCATGGCTCTGACTGTTAATTGTCATGACCCAGTGGGAGCACTGAGAAATAGCATCCCCTCCTCCTTTACATGGAAAAAGAAAAAAGTTGCCTGTGGAGCTGAATGTTGTCATCAGCCAACAGATGACGTTGCCACCTGTTCCCTAAGGGACCATGCAAGATGTCATAAATAGGAGGGGCCAGTGACCAGTAGAAGCCTGATTCTTTATGCTGTTAGAGTTGACAGAGTGTGATAATAGTGATAAAAATGGCTAGTTCAGTGCCAAATAAAAATAACAGCAAACACACTTCTGGAACACTTACCAGGTACAAGTGGTAGTCTAGGTGCTTGCTTGAGTTCATGAGGTGGTATATTATGTATAGAACAAACACCCAGCACAAAATGGGAGCACGGAAATGGTAGCTGATATGCTTGGAGCCACACAGATCATCAGTGGCAGAGCTGGAATTTGAACCCAGGCAAGCTGGTTCCAGAGCTTGGACTGGTGACGGCCGTGTCCCGCTGCCTTATCCTTAACAACTGCTCAGTATATATTTACTCATTGGAAAAAGTACCTTTGCGGACCTGTTAGAAGTAAAAGCAATTTGGGTCCCAAAAAGTATTTGGGACCCGCTAGAAGTAAAAGCGAAACTTCTAAAAAGATCATGATCCCAAGTAACTACCTAACCAAGTAGGTGACCTGCCTCTCTCCCTCTCTCTCTCCATTCCCTTAATGGTTCAAGATGCTGTTTATTGAGCATCTTCTATATACATAGTACCGTTAGTTGTGAGGAAACAATTTTCTCCGTATGGCTCCCAAGCACACTCTCTGAAACTGGAGCCCTTTCAATGTTTTTTAAAAGATAAATGTCAGGAGGGTGGTTAGGACTATGATGAAAAATCATTACAGGAGCCCAATGAACCATCGTCAGTGGGTGGAACCATTTTTATTCCCTTTCACTTCACATCCCTCCCCCAACCTTTTTCTCCTTGATTGGGACCTGATGTCCCCACTGGATTCAAATAGTCCTCGATGCTGAGATCCAGACTGGAATGATTATAAACAAGCGGAAGGAAAACGTGGATGTAGGGCATCTCCCTGCCAGGCACTGTTAGGTTCTTTGCATATGGTATTCTGTTTAGTCTTTGTGTAACACAGGTGTCTGCTGCCCCCTGTCCCAGTTTGAGGTTCTTTACTGTGCCTGTTTCAATAAATTTCACTCACGTTAAGACTGGCAGGCCTGATCCCATGTAGCTCCTGAGTCCCCACATGGTACCCACATGATAGTCCTTCTTTTGGCCTCATCTGGCACCTCCCAACAGCAGCTCCACTCTTAGACCTCTCGCGTGGCACAGGTTTTGGTGTTCTGAACAAATACAGTTGACTATTTTATAATGTGGGTTTCTGTAATGAGGATTATTACATATACAGTTGACTATTTTATAATGTGTGTTTCTGTAATGAGGATTATTACATATGCGATTGGGAAATAGGAGAAGCATGCTTGGAAAGGTGCAAGTTGTGATGGTTCGTGTGAGATTTTTATTAGCACTTGCATATTTTGTACCACCAAATAGTAATTGAAAACAAAATAGGATAGTAGAAGTGAACACAACCAGCCAGGAGATGAACACCCCTCTTCTTGCTCTAGACTCCATTTAGCTTTGTGTTGATTGAAAGGTCTGGTTTTCCCAGATGTTTCTGCATTTTCCTCTTGTCTCCATAACACAGCAGCCTTGGTCTTTCCTCATACCATTCCACCATGCACTCTGGCCCCTGCCTTTTTGTGAAATCCTCCATTTGTTCTGTAATAGGAAATAGAAAACATCTTTTTATCTGTGCTGGTAATTTTTAGTGTTCTTGTTTTTGTTAGGGCTCTGGTTGCAAAGTTGAATGGGGTTTGGGCCTTTTACATGAACTCTGTATTTTCCATAAGCCCTGTTATTTTTAGTGTGTGATTTTGTAGGATACAAGGTTTTTGGCTGTCTGTCTTAGTTTGGGACATTATTCATACATTTACAGGAATATGGATACTGTTTTATGGTAGAAATATTTAGATATTAATATTTTGTGCAGACAGTATCTCTCACATACTCACCCACACAGATGCATAAAACAATACCTTAAAGATTCCCAGTGCTGGAGCCTGGGATCTTGGGTCATATGGAAAACTTTTTCTTTAGGAATTTCACATTTCCTTTTTGCTGTCAGAAGACCTTGGACAACATTTCCAGGAGAAGCTTCTCTTGCCTTTGGAGGAGATAGTTGAATATTGTTCGTGTGTGTGTTTTTCTGATCCATTTTTCTTTGGGATTTTGTGCCTGGGTACTACATAAAGCAGCACTCTTTTCACCTGGGGAACCTACAGGAGTTACTTATTGTGAGTGACAAACTCAAGTGAGTTGGAAATGAGGAAACTGAGACTTGAGGGTTGGCGATTTGTCTGAGGGTCAGTGACTTCTTGGCTGTGATTATTCCTGTTCTCTGGAGCCCTTTCTACACCAGTATATGAGTATTGGCAATTTGTCTCAGTTTGGGACATCATTCATTCATTCATCATATAGTTATTGAGCATGTCCTAGGGACTCAGTAGTATGAGAGACAAATGTGGGATTTCCATTCCATCTGGAAGGACGTATGCTGAGCACAGAATCACACACGTGATGCGTGTTCGGAAAGGGAAGAGCAAGTTGGTCTGGAACACGAAGAGGACTGGGATCTCCTTTGGTCTAAGGGGCAACAGGACAGCCTCTCTGAGGAAGTGCTATGTAAGCCGAGACCCCAAGGATGAGCAGGGGTTGGCCAGCAAAAATGAGCAAGAAATCACGTTTTTGGCCGACACTTAAGGCTGTGTGGAGACTCTAATGGAAGAGCTGAAGGAGACCAGTGAGGGAGGAGCTTTGGGAGTCGGTACAAGGGAGGTGCAGGATGAAGCTGGAGTGTCCTGCAGGAAAGCTGCATGGTCCTGGCGCCGAAGATGGGAATCCTCTGTGCTGCTTGGCCCAGCCTGGGCCATGGCTGGCCTTGTCTGGGAGGACAGCAGTTGGATTTTCTCCAAACTCTCTCAAATTACTATAATTCCTGACAAAAGAATAGAAACATAGCTAACATTTATGAGAGCTTATGGCCTAGCAAACTCTGTCCTAAGCACCTAACTTTTCAGCCATCCTATGAGCTAACTACAAACTCTATATTACTCCCATCAAATGTAGAAATGAGTGAATGGCTAAGGGTTATACAGTCATTAGGTGGTAGAGCTGATCTTCAAACTCATTTGTCTGGCTGCTTTACCTGTACTCCTAACCACCATGCTATGGGGTATGATATGGTTTGGATTTATGTCCCTGCTCAAATCCATGTTGAATTGTAATCCCCAATGTTGGAGGAGGCGCCTGGGTGGGAGGTGACTGGATCATGGGGGCAAATTTCCCCCTTGCTGTTCTTGTGATAGTGAGGGCGCTCTCATGAGATCTGGTTGTTTAAAAGCATGTAGCACCTCCCCCTGCTCTCTCTTCCTCCTGCTCCTACCATGCAGGACATGCCTGCTTCCCCTTCTGCCATGATTGTAAGTTTCCTGTGTCTCCCCTGCCATGCTTCCTGTAGAGCCTGCAGGACTGTAAGCCAATTAAACATTTTTTTGTTATAAATTACCCAGCCTCATGTAGTTTTATATAGCAATGTGAGAATGGACT
The DNA here is from genome assembly GCF_000951035.1 of Colobus angolensis palliatus. NCBI lineage: Eukaryota > Metazoa > Chordata > Mammalia > Primates > Cercopithecidae > Colobus > Colobus angolensis. The sequence continues at coordinate 1,745,535 of NW_012116154.1, read as the reverse complement.
AATACAGGGTGCAAATTCTGGCTGTTGACCACTGGTGTCTGTGAAGGATATTGATGAGGGGGAGCAGCAGTAAAGAGCTGGGGGCAGGAGGGTAGAGGTAGGGGATGCCTAAGGATGCTGGAGGCCAGTGTTGGCTTTAGACATGTTTTCTATATTTTAAAAGAAACTCCAAAAATAAGTCCTCTCACCTTGACAGTTGTTGCCACCTGGGAAGGACAGTGATTGTATACAAAGAGGGCTCCAGGCATCTCCCAAACCTCACATTCTAATGCGTAGGGACTCTGGTTCCCAAGCAGCCTGATGAACCCTGGTATTGCTCTGACATGATAGGCCACTCATTTTTAACTTCCATCAAGAGTTGTAAGTAGTATAATATATTTAAAAATATATTTCTTATTTGATTTTAAACTCTGTGTGTGTGTTTAATAATTTTTTCATTCAATTTTTGTTTTGTTTTAGTTAGCATTCTTATGGTTGCAAGCAACAGAAATCCAACCAAAACTGGCTCTAAAAAATAGACAGTTGATTGTTCATTGACGGTCTGGAGGTAGATCCCTACTTCAGACAAAGGCTGACTCAGCAACTCAATGATATCAGTAAGGACCTGGATTTTCTCTGTCTTTCCACCGTGCTGTGCACTGTGTGGCTTTATGCTCTGGCTTTACATGGGGCCTCCACACCTGCCCTACCCCACTTCAGAAGGTCGAGGCTTTTCCACTGAGGGCTGGCTGGGAAAGAATGACTCCAGTCCTCAAGTTCTCTTTACACCCTGGGCAGAGAAAGAGAACACATTCCTCATTCATGATCACCAGGGGAACAGATGAGTTGATTAGCCTAAGCCAATCAGACTTCACCTGGTCCATCCCTATCAAAGATGCTGGCTGCTACCCAACAGAGAAGCAGTGAATTCCGTAGAGGAAAATCTGGGTGCTTTTAGTAGAAGAATGGGTAAAGTGGATGCCGAAGAGGCTACTACCAATTGTTACTAACATTTTATTTAAAATGTGGTAATATACACAAACACACACAGATGATAAGGGAAGGAAGGAAATAATTAAAATGAACTATTCAGAACCGTGACTACTTCTTGGAGGTGAGTATAAGATTATAAACTGGGAGTGGTTAAAAAGAGGCATTAATAAATTGTTTTATTCATATTTTTACAAGACTAGAACAGTGCTATTTTTAGAGATATCGCTGAATGTCAAGTGCCAAACCCACACCTAATTGGTTCTGTTAGGTGTAAAAATGCAATTGAACAAACTGGATGGATTTTTGAACTGTTGATTAAAAAATAAAAATGTTCATCCTGGGTACTTCAACTCTCCTTTCTTCTCAATATATATGAACCTTTACACTGAATTATTGTAGCTTTAAAAAAATGTTAGAAATGACGTATCCAATACCACTATCTGATTTGTTTTTTCCCATTTAATTTCATATTTCTCAGGTAAAGATATATATTTTTTGGAGCCTGAAGCCTAGAAATAGCAAAACCATACAGTTGCTGTTCACCGGACACTCTGGGTCCGGGGGTGTGCAGCTCTGTGCCTGAGCAGTCCCCAGGCATGTGGGGCCTTTCTAAAAGTGGATACAGCGGCTGTTGCCCACTGATCCTCCGTGCTGAGTGACCCAGATTGGCACAGCGCAGCTGAGTCCTACCCAGGGCGAGTACGGGAAAGAGGAGTAAAAATAAAAACTGGTTGGATGGCTTAGGTGGAGTCAGGATACTTGAAAGCTCACAGGTTACTTTGCTAATTCTTGGGCAGATTTTTCCTTTTTTCTTTTTTGAGGGGATAGTGATGATTCCAGTAACAGTTTTCCAGGTTCTTGGATTTGGCAAAATAGTTTCATACAGAACAGCAGAATGAAGTGAGGGGTGCTTTTTCTATATGTAGAAAATGTGTTTTTTTTGAGATGAGAATGTTTTGCCCTTGACATGAGTTTCTTATTTACCCTTCAACATTCTTTAATAAACTTTTCCCCAAAGGTATCTCTTTCATGGAGTTACTTTCTGAATGAAGACATTTCTGTCTTTTTTTGTTAATAGAATGAAATGTACTTGCCATTATAGTTTCTATATAGTTTTCTATGTTATCTAAGAAAAATGAGTAACAGTGTTTAGGTATGGTGTCAAGGTATCCACCCAGAATAGTCGTTCAATCTCTGCCACTGTTTGGCATTTTGACATTTGTGTTTTTTAAGTGTAGATTTGCTAATTTTTGAAGATTTGGTCCTTACTATTAGAAATTTTGAGGTTTTATTTTTGGTGTTTGAACAAGAGATTTTTTTTTAATGCAAAAGCAGATTTTATGTAATGTTTTCCTCAGTTATGGAGAGCTTTGATAAACTACATGACATTTTTTCCCTCCTGAATGCTTTGTGGCTTTTAATGTAATCATCTCTCTGTGATCTGTAGACCAATAATTAAATCTCCAAATGGCCTTTGCGTTGCAATAGCAATCGAAAAGAATATTAAATATTTATACTTAAAATATATGGGACATGTGGATATAACTTCTTTTAAAGATAAAATGTCCCTAAAATGCCCTAGTGGTAGGAATATCCTAGTTAAGACACTTTTCTGGGAAAAAAATCTTCTGCAGTGTTTACATAACGACACTAATTTGGAATAAGAGTTCTTCTAAGAAATTTCTTATGTTTTCATTCATTAAGTTATTTATTTACAAAATCTATTAAGAGACTGCTAATAGCTATGGGTTTCCTTTTGGGGTGATGGAAATGTTCTGGAATTAGATAGTGGTGATGGTTGCCCATATGTAGTACTTAGTGAAAAACTAAAAAATGTTTAATTATAAAAGGGTGAATTTGGTGGTATCTGAGTTATATCTTAACAGAAAATCTGCTAAGGGTTCTTAATGTTTTAAGCATGATTTTGAGCTCCCAAGATACGTAAACAAGCACACAAAATTAAGACTTCCAGATGTATGTACAATAATGCAGCATAACAAACCACCCCCAAACTCAGTGGCAGATAGCAATGGTATATTTTATTTTTCTTGCTTATGGGTTGAAGGGTCAGCTTGAGTAGCTCTGCTTCAAGCTGTGGGTTGGCTGTACTTGGCTCAAGGCTGTGGGTTATGTTCAAGTCTGTTTCATGTGTCTCCTTTCTTCTTGGACCAGAGGCTACCTGGGAGATGCTCTCTTTATGGCAAATGAATGACAGGTGCACCAGAACCCAGCCAAAACCATGCAACAAATGGATTTAAAGTCTCCACTTGCATCACATCTACTCACATTCCACTGCAAAAGCAAGTGATGTGGCCAAGTCCACAGTCAGTGGGGCAGGGAAAGGCATTCTGCTCACAGTGGGAGGGGAGGGAGTGGATATTTTTCCAGTAATACTCTCATCTACCACAAAGTCTGTTCAGGGTTCCTTGGTGCTGCAAAGGAAGATGTGAACATTCTCCCTGGGTACTGGAATGTTTGAGAGATGGGCATTGGGTTCCTTGGTGTCTTGGTTTATTTTCTGTTGCTATAACTAAATACCACAGGCTGGGTAATGTACAAAGAAAATAAATTTATTTCTTACAATTCTGGAGACTGGGAAGTCCAAGGTCAAGGGGCTGCATATAGTGAGGGGCGTTCTTGCTAGTGGAGACTCTGCAGAATCCCGAGGTGGTGTGGGGCATCACATGGCAAGAAGGGCTCACTAGAGACAGCCAAACTGGTTTTGGTAAGAGACCCACTCTTGTGATAACTTAACACACTCCCTTGGTAACCCATTAATGCATTAATTCATGAATGAATTAATCCAGTCATGAGGGCCGAATGCTCATGACCAAATCACCTCCCAAAGGTTCTATTTTTCAATACTGCTGCACTGGGGACCAAGTTTTCAACACATGAATTCTGGGATACACACTTAAGTCATGGCACTTGGGTTGAGTCTTGAAAAATTAGCAAGCATTGTCAGTTGCATGAGACAGTAAGGGTGAGGAGAGGTGACAGCAACGGCTAGACCTTGAAGGCAGCATGAGCAGAGGCATGGAGGTGTGTGGTAGCAGACTGCACTTGGGAAGCAGCAGAGCTGGAACATAGCATGTGGAGAGTGCTGCTGGAAGAAGACACACTGGGTCACATCAGCAGAGGCCTTGTGTGCCATGCCTGAGGGTTTGGTGCTGGAACTAAATGGGCTGGGCTCAGAGTCAGCCTGAATCGCAAACTTGGCTCTGCCATTTACTAATGCTGTGACTGTGGGGGAAGTTATTTGGCCTCTCTGTGCTTTACCTCTTAATCTGTGAAATGGTGAGGGTATTTTTAGCTACCTTGTGAATTGTGATTAGGATTAAATAAATTAATGTACTCAGTGCTTGATATAAAGTCAAGTGCTCAATAAGTTTTAGCTGCTGTTAGTATTTTTTAATGGAGTTTAGATTTTATCTGTAAGCAGCGGGGTATGACTTAAAAGTAAGAAAGGGATGTGATTATATTTTGGCAAGATGACGTTGGTGATAGTGTAGGAGATCATTACGATGGCCAGCATGGAAGCAGGGAGCCTATAGGGTTGTTGCAGTAATAGAGGTAAGAGATGATGATGGCAACATCAGTGGGAATGAATGTGAGAGATGTTAAAGGCGTAGAAATGATGAGATTTAGTGACTGAGTGGATGTATGAGGCGAGAGAAACAGAGAAATCCCAGGAAACGAGGAACAAAAGATTGTAGTAGGATTTGTTTTGTTCTGTATTTAAGGATGGGAGAGACTTGGACATATTAGAAGGCCTTGACGAAGGGGTAGAGAGGGAGCCATTGATTATATAACAATGAGAAGGAATGATGGATAAAACAAGTTTCTGAGACATTCAGAGAGGGAGTTGAGAGTAGATGTACATAGTAGAAGGGACACTTTAGATACTTGTCAAGAAAACTGTTAAAAGTGTTTTGATGCTGATTTAGTTATTGGTGCATAATAAATTATCCCAAAACACAGTAGCTTAAACCAACAAATATTTATTATTTTATAGTTTCTGTGAGTCAGAAATTTGGGAATGATTAGTTAGCTGGTTCTGGCTCAGGTTTTTCTTGAGGTCACGAACAAGATATTGGCTAGGGCAGGTGTCGTCTGAAGTCTTGACTGAAGCTGGAAGATGTGCTTCTAAGATGGCTTCCTCATGTGCCTGTATGCAGGAGGCCTCAGTACTTTGCTGGCTCTTGGCAGGAGGTATTAGTTCCTGTCATCTAGGCCTCCCTGTAAGGCTGCTTGTGTGTCCTTATAACATGGCAGCTGATTTCCCCTAGAGTGAATGATTCAGGAGAGCGAAAAGGAGGGATTGGTAGGACCTGGCTTCACACTTCACATGTCACCATATCTACCAACTTATCTGCCACTGTATCGGCCACCATAGCTTCCTAAGAAGTTAGTCACTAAGTACAGCCCACACCCAAGAGGAGAGGAATTAGGCTCCACCTTTTGAAAGGAGGAGTATCAAAGAATTTGTGGACATATTTTAAAACCATCATAAGTGACTACGCAGTCAATATGTAATTTTAACTGTAACTGGTCATTTATCATGTTTCATATGTAAGGGATTCGATATTAGATATTCTGAAACTAAGTCATTTGTCTAGTTCAGTCTATTTAGATAAATGGTGAGGGTAAGATAGTCTATCTAGATATATTGTCCAAAATAGGTCTAGTATTTTATTTATTTATTTATTTTTATTTTTATTTTTTTGAGACAGTCTCACTGTGTCACCCAGGTTGGAGTGCAGTGACGTAATCTTGGCTCACTGTAACCTCCGTCTCCCAGGTTGAGGTGATTCTCCTGCCTCAGCCTCCTGAGTAGCTGAGATTACAGGTGTGCATTATCAAACCTGGTTGATTTTTGTATTTTTAGTAGAGATGGGGTTTTGCCATATTGGCCAGGCTGGTCTCATACTCCCTAACCTCAGCCTCAGGTGATCTACCCGTTTTGGCCTCCCAGAGTGCTAGGATTACAGGTGTGAGCCACGATGCCCAGCCAGGTCTAGTATTTTAAACACGACCACCATCAACATCACCACCAACACCAAACAATATAAGAATAAAAATGCTTCCACTCTGGAATCCCAGCTAATACAGGTAATCACTGGTAATATGCACTATTTATATTGAAACTCATGTTACTGAAACTTTTGATTAATTCTGGAACCTATTATTCAAACAGAATCTTACAGAGATCTGATATCTTCTTTTCTTTTCTTTCTTCTTTCTTGTAGAGATGGGATCTCACTTTGTTGCCTAGGCGGCCTTGATCTCCTCCTGGCTTCAAGCAATCCTGCCTTGGCCTCCCAAAGTGCTGGGATTACAGGCATGAGCCACTGCGCCAAGCCTGAGATTTGATTTAATATTTTCTTTTCTTTTCTTTTTTTAAAAAATAAGCATGTAATAATAATTACTGCCTCCCTGCTAGTGGATAGCTCTGGCTCAGCAGTTCTCAACTGTGGCTACACATTAGAATTATTTGGGAGCTTTTGATTTAAAATGATCTGGATCAGGGCCTGAGCATTGTTATTTTATAGATGTTTTCCCCCAAGTGATTGCAATGTACAGCCAAGGTGGAGAACACAGCAGATGATGAAACAAGTGAGTAAGTTGCACTGGGTGATACTGGCGGATCTAAGATTTAAAACTTGTTTGAATGATTATGTGGGGGTGTGTGAAGCGATGTGCATCCTGGGACTACAGTTATATTTTGTCTGCCAACAACATCATTCCTAGTTCACATGATGGAATAAAATAATCAGTATTTTATGGCGCACTGTAAAGAGTAGTAGAATGTTCTAGATACCTGAGCAAATTTGACCACAGCTTCTTTAGGAGAATCATATTTTCTGCACTGAATCACAGACATCCCTGAGTATAAAGTCACATCACAATCAGTCATTCTCCTTTGTATGAATGTCCTCATTTATTCATTTATTCACTAAACAGATCTTGAACACTTACTGTGCCAGGTAGGTACATTTTATGTCCAAGGCACTGAATGCCAGACACTGAATGCCCAAGGAAGAACTTAACCTTATTCTTAAGCTAATATCTTAATATAGATTCTAGCGCCAAGTGAGTGATTCTCTGTCCCATAGAGGAGACAAACAGGTGCGCAAAAGTGGAGGCCAAGGTAATGAAACTTAAATAACTGTACAGCACAGCACCAACCAATCAGAGCAGACCCAGTCACAATAGTGCCCGCCATGGTGAATACTGGCTGGCTGTTAGCTCCAAGTATTGGTAATACCAAGTGCAATGTTTTAAACACCCAAAGAAGAATGTAAACAAGAGGGAGCAGAGAGAAGGGAACCATTTTTATAATTCCAAATTCGGGAGCTGAATTGGTGTGATTGGCTATACCAGTTTTCCATCCCGTCCTGTATACATACCCCTTGCCAGGTGACTGCAGTTCTTCTCCCTGAAGAGGTGGAGTCTGTTTCCTGACTCCTTGGATGTGGGCAGGCCCTCTGACTTGCTTTGGCCAGTAGAATGCAGCAGAAGTGATGAGGTACCTATTCCAAGCTTAGGCTGTAAGACACCTTGGGTAATTCTGCTTGTTCTTGCTCCTCTGTCATCACTGTGACAAGATGCCCCAGATAGCCTGCTGGAGGATGAGAGGCCTGGACAAAGCCAGGTTGTCCCACTTGCCCCAGACAGAGCTGTCCTAGATCAGCTAATAGCCAGCCAGCACCTACAGTGAAGTTTCTCAGCAGAAGCACTTTGCCGTTAGGGGTTGGATCATTGTTTGTTTTGGGGAGTTGTTCATTTTAGGATGGTTAGCATCATCCCTGGCCTCTACTCACCAGATCGCAGTAGTATGTCCCCTGCCAAAGGTGTGACAACCAAAAATGTCTCCAGATATTGCCAAATGCCCCCGAGGGGCAAAACAGCCTCTGATTGAGAACTTATGCTCCAAACTTATGAGTGTGTCCAGCTAAGATCAGCAGTGCTACCTAGTTTCTGACCGCAGATACATGAGCAGTAAATGCCTAGTGTTGTTTACCACTGAAAGAGTGTGGTTATTTGTCTCATAGCATTGTTGTGGAATAGGTAGCTAATACAGTGATCAAAAACATGGAAACATGGAAGTGGGAGATGGAACTGGACAATTGGAAGTAGTTCAGTTGGGTGGGAACTTGACAAGTAGATTTGTAGGTAGAGTTGGGTTAGTGTGAAGTACAGAAGAGGCTAGAAAGCTAGGGTAGAATGTATCCATGGAGACTTTAAGTGCCTTGGTATGAATTGGGGACTTGGTTATTCATGGGCAGGGGGAGGGGTGCTGTCAGAGGTTTTAGTTATGTATTTGTAGCTGAGGAAAAAGGGTTATCAGTCTGTACTGTAGGCAGCAGTAGGGAGGGGGAATTGGAAGCAGGAGGGAAGGCTCTGCAGTAGTTCAGTGGATTCATACATAAGGCCCGAATTAGGGAATTAGGAGAATGATCACAGGTGTGGAAAGGAGGGGAGGGCTCTGAGGCACGTTTGGTGTAAAATGGATACAACTTGGTAACCTGTACATTGCTACCTTTGCATATTTGGTTCCCCCTGTCTCAAAGGCTCCCTCTTCTCCAGTGGTGCTCTACTCAACCGTCAATACTCAGTTCAACACTCGGGGAAGTCTTTTTCATAGTCTTCTATGTCTTGTGAAGGCAGAGTTTATATGGCTGTCACCTTTGTTTTTTTGATACAGGGTCTCCCTACCATCGCCCGGGCTGGAGTGCAGTGGCGCAATCTCGGCCCACTGCAGCCTCCACCACCTGGGCTCAAGCAGCCCTCCCACCTCAGCCACCCAAGTAGCTGGGACTGCAGGTGCATGCCAGCACACCTGGTTATCTTTTGGTATTTTTTAAGAGGTGAGGTCTTGCCACATTAGCCAGGCTGGTCTTAAGCTCCTGGGCTCCAGTGATTCACCTGCCTCAGCCTCCCAAAGTGTTGGGATTACAGATGTGAGCCACTATGCCCAGCCATGCTAATCTTTTTATCATTGAATTGTCCATCTTATATTTGAACTAATAATCAGTTGTAAGTCTGTCTCTTCCATATTGTTAGCTGCTAATTCACTTATTAAGCACCCTTTCTATGTTTGGCCTGGTGGTAGGTGCTTGGGACACAGTGGTGAGTTAGAGAGATATAATTGCTGATTTCTTGAAGCATATGGTCTAGTGGGGAGATACACAGATAAACAGGCAATTACTGTACATGCTGTAATGGGGGAAGTAAAGAAGGGTTTAGGAACATACAGGACAGACAGCCTGGAATGTGTGGGTGCCAGTGAAGACCTCATGAGAGCAAAGTGATGAAGGGGTAGGATGTGGTGTAGGGAGGAGTTAAAACCAGGAAACTGTGGGCTTTGTGGCTCTGGATTAAGAGAAAATGTCACATTTGAGGAAAAGAAGAAAATTCAACATCATTGTAAAGGGTCTTATAAACTATGATCAGAGCTGTGTTGAGAAAAATCACGGATTGATTTTCAATCCTGCTGTAGAACAGAGCCATTGTGTGGTGCTTTTAATAGTAGAGAGACCTGGGCCCCACTCCAAGCCTGTTTAATTACTATGACCAGAGCATGTGGCTCGGAGATACACACACACACACACACACACACACACACACTATATATATATATATATGTCTATATGTATGTGTATGTATGTATTTAAAGCTCCGTAGGTGATTCTGGTGTGTGACCAGGGTTGAGAGCTGTAGGGCTATGTGGAGAGCAAGAACTAGAGTAGAGGAGCAAGACTGGAAGTAGGGACACCAGAGAGACAAAGAGTTATCCAGGTGGTGATTATGGAAGTTCATCCCAGAGTAGTTCAAGTGGGACTGGAGAAAGCATGTATAGATTAAGAGATATTTAGGAGTTAGAACACATAGCACTTAAGGTTGATTGAATGTAGGGGCCTGGAGGGGTGCAGTTCAAGAAAGGCTCCCAGTTTCTGGCACAACCACAGAGTGGAAGGTTGTGCTCGTCACTGATCTAGGAAATGTTAGAGGAGGAGCAGTTATTTAATGAGAAAGGTAAGGTTTTTAGGTTTTAGGTGAGTTTGAGATGCTCATGGAACCTCCAAATAGCATGGTCCATTAGTTTATTGACTATAAGAGTCTGGAGTTCAGGAGATGTATCTAGCCTGGGGAACTATAGGTCAGCACCGTCCATCTTACTTACACTGGAGCCCATGAAAATGAATGAAATTGACCAGGGAGCAGGTGAAAAGTAAAAAGAAAACTGTAAAGAATAACATTTATGGGATGAATAGAAAGAGGAACCTGCAGAGAAACTGAGATAGGGAAGTCAGAAACGTGGACAATTAAGTGGGAGAACTCCTAGTTGTTAAATGTTGAAGACAACTAATAGTATCAGAAGCTAAGGCAAGAGGAGTTTTCAAGAAGGAAGGGAGGAACACAATTGTCAGATGCTGCCAGGAATGTAAATAATGAACTGAAAAGTGAGTGCTGAATATGGCTGAAAAGGTTGTTAGAGATCTAGGCTGGAGTCATTTCAGTGGAATGGTGGGGCAGAAGCCAGACTGCAGGGGGCTGAACAGTGAGTAGGAGGTGAGAGGGGTTAGACAGGGAGGGGTCCTTCACATTACGTCCTGCTTTCTTGGCCATCACAGAATCCTCAACAGTCAATAAACTTTGAATAAGTGAAAGTGTGGGTATTGGAAGAGTAAGGATTAAGTTGATGCAACATTTTTAGCCTGACTGGTTGGGCACATGGCAGTGGCATTTGCTGAGATTTGAAGCAAAGCCAGAAGAAAGGGCTGAGCTTGGTTTTGTGTTTTAGATATGCAAAGGAGAAGATGCTAAGTGCAGTTGTAGATATACTAAGTTTGGTGCTCTTTTTCTGATTATTCTGTAAGTATAGCATTGTCTTCAAAGTCACTCCAAATACTACCAAGTATTACTTGGTGTTGATCAGAAGTAGGGTTTCCCCTCAACTTTGTATGCTTGAAAATGTGATAGAACTTGAAAAAAAGAGGAAATATAGGAATTTAAGAAAAAAGTCTGAACAGCATCATTTTGGGATATAAGTGAAGTAGAACTGATAGAAAGGGGAACACATTCTCTTTGCCTGAGGAAGTTGGACTAGTTCTACCTCTGTTAGGGCATTTAAAAATTGTATATTTAATTTTTCAGTGTATTTAACTTCTCTTTGTCCTCTTGAAGTTGGGAACATTCAGTGGTACTCTGAACCAGTGGATAATTGTGACCTGGCGCTGTGCCTCTTGGGCCAGCTTTTGTTTCCTTAATGAATGCACTTCCTTCATCTGTTAGTGATAAGCAGGCAAGTGAGGAATTCTTATCTGCATCTATGGATTGAACATCTGTTTCTATTCCACTGTGTTTCAGTTTTAACTTCTTTGCTTAGAAATTAATGTGAGCAAGTGAGCCTCCTCTTTTGTAAAATCATTTTGGATTGAGAATATTTGTTATCTGAGCATTTTATATGCATTAAATTGATAATTTAGAATTTTTTCTAATATTTTGAGTGATGCAGAAATCATCATCATGGGTTTTCTTAAATGTCTGTGACAGTGGGTTTATTAAAAAATGTAATTTTGTGCATGGAGATTATTGGAGGGATACCAAATTTATCCTATGGGTGTTCAGTTTTGTCAGAGAGTTATGATACATTTTATTCTGCATATTAAAAATGTTCAAGAAAGGAAAGCAAAAAATCACCATGGCAACTCAGTAGAATACCATTATTTTGTTTTTCTGAAAGGAAAATTCTAAATCTGAGTAATGAGGTATGAGAAAAGAGCAATGCAGATTGTGTGTCTGGCTTCCAGGAAGTGAGCTCATAAAAGAATGGATTTGATGCCCTGGGTGACTCAGTGTTATTTAGGGCCCCATTTCTTTTTTCTCATAAGGAAGAGCTATAAAAAGGTAGCATATATATTGACACTACTAAAACAGATCTGCCAAAGAGCCTGTTGAATTTTTCTTTATTATGCAACTTTTTGGAGCCAACTGTAAATGTCAAGGCTGAGAATGAATGGAGAGCTGCAGGGGTTGGTGGGGGAAGGTTCTTAAGATGTCATCACACCACTTTTGACACTTCAATACTGAAAGAGTGCTACTAGGGTGAGTTCGATTAGAATGATTCTGGCAGAGTGTCAAAAAAGAAATAATACATAGTCAATGAATTGATACATTGATCAGTAGTAAAAAGTAGAATCAAGCCATGTACTATTTTTGTAGAGAGACTAGTGGGCAGATCAGTTGTCAACATGGCATCCAGTTGTAGCACCAAACTGGTCATCTAGAACTCAGTGTCTGACCTGTAAATCGTTGCTATTTCAGGGCTTCTATTACCCCTCTTGGGGAAGCACCAAAGGACCTACAGGAACATCAGTATTCTGTAGAGGAAGGATGAAGTGCTCAGGCATAGACCTGACTGACAAGGCTGGAAGTAGCTTGGGAAAATTACTTAACCTCTCCAAACATCAGTTATCTTATCTATGAAATGGTTATGGTTATAACACCTATCTGATAGGGTTGTTTTCAGGAATACATGAGTTAATATATGTGAAACATTAAAAGAAATGCCTGAAACATAGTAAGCACCAATTGTTAGCTCTAATTATTGAAGAATCTACAATTGATGCTTTTTTTGGCTATGACTTTTCTAAATTGGATATGTTTATGAAGTGGACAGGCAAACAATTACTTTTTGTTGTTGTTCTTTGGTAATTAGTTTGTAATAAGTTAAAATGGGATGGATATAAATGGGTAGGGGATATATTGAAACCCAATTTTCGGTCACATGGCGTCATGTGGGATACTGAGAGATAACTGACACATGGAACATTCTGGTCTGTAGCATTTAGGGAAAATACGGATATTTAGCAAAGACGTATCCAAGGGACAGCCTGGGTAACTTATCAGTTCAAGAGTGAGGTTTCTGATGTACATGACATCCAGGGGCGAGATTTCTGCTGTTATATGGTAGGAAAAGGAATTGCATGCTATTTTCTTTAATTGTTCTTAGCCAAAGTAGCTGTTATAGCTGTATGCTATGGTAAAACACTGCAGCTTTTGGTTGTTAGGAAACCGTTGGGTTATCTGGGCTCTTCTTTTTCCCAAGTTCTGAAGATGAAGAGCTGGCTATCAGAAGGTACAAAAAGAATAAAACAGTTTGTGACTTCTGAGACAAAAATTGTTATCCATGACAATAAATACTCATGTATACTGTATTTTTTAAAGTTAAACAATATTTATTTTCATTTGTCTTATTAGAAATGATGAAAATACAGAAAATGAGAATGTACAGATAATGTACATGAGAGTGAGATGTATGAGAAATGTACAGATAACATACATGAGAACATACATTATTTGTTCTGTACATAGAATGTATGTACATTCATTCATAATCCTTTTGCACAGAAATCTACTTACATGAACATTTTCTGGGTACATACACATTGATGTAAATGGGGTTCATATGCTTTCTATTTTAAAGTACATTATAAACACATTTACTTTACAATGAATATACATCTCCTATATAATTGAGCAATTCATAAAGTAATCAAAGGATAGATCAAAAAAAGTATTGAATCATTATTCTTTATCAACGTGTAGATTATTTCCAATTTTTATGAACATGTTCTTAAATAACAGGACTGGGCACTTGCCAGCCAGGCGGAACAGTGAGCCTCCTTCAACCTAAAGGGTTATTTATTTTAACAGAGCCAAGGCAGCAGCTTCTCTGTGCATATGTACCTCTGGGAAGACTGTTTTCTGATGAAGGCATGGTTTCATTCAGCATTTGATGACAAATCCACACCAGTTTAGTGAAAGAGATATAGTCATGTTCAGTGATGCACCAAGGAAGGGCAGGTTATTACCTTGGAAGTCTACATTTGGCAACTATTTCACAAATTTTGTCAGTCAAAACTTGACATGAAGATTCTTAAAAATTTAACTTGACCAGGCATAGTGGCTCAATGCCTGTAATCCTAGCACTTTGGGAGGCCGACGCAGGCGGATCACCTGAGCTCAGGAGTTTGAGACCAGCCTGGGCAACAAGGTGAAACCCTGCCTCTACTAAAAATACAAAAATTAGCCGGATGTGGTGGTGCATGCCTATAATCCCAGCTACTCAGGAGGCTGAGGCAGGAGAATCGCTTGAACCCAAGAGGTGGAGGCTGCAGTGAGCTGAGATCATGCCACAGCACTCCAGCCTGGGCGAAAGAGCAAGACTCTGTCTCAAAAAAAAAGTTAACTTACCATAGACCCAGTACTTCTACTTTTAATAGCTACCTTAGAGAACTGAAAACATATGTACCTACAAAAACTTGCTCATGAGTGTTTCTGGAAGCATTATTCATAATAGCCCAAAAGTGGGAACAGCCCAAATGTCTATGAATGGTGAAGGAATAAAGGTGGTATATCCATACAATGGAATACTCTACTATTTGGCAATTAAAAGGAATGAACTACCAAACCTCAAAAACATTATGCTCAGTGAAAGAAACCAGATGTGAAAGGCTGTACATTGTGTTATTCCATTGATATGTGATGTCCAGAAAAGGCAGATCTATAGAGACAGAAAACAGAGTTGCCTGGGCTACAGATGGGTGTAATGATTAACTGCTCATGGGCAGGAGGAATCTATTGGGGATGATGGAAATATTCTAAAACTCATTTGTAGTGATGGTTGCACAATTCTATAAATTCACTAAAACTTATGGAATTGGACTTTTACAATGGGTGAATTTTGTAGTATGCAGGTTATGCATCCATAAAGCCTTTTTTTTTTTTTTTTTTGGAGACAGAGTTTCACTCTTGTCACCCGGGCTGGAGTGCAATGGCATGATCGTGGCTCACTGTAACCTCCGCCTCCCGGGTTCAAGCGATTCTCCTGCCTCAGCTTCCCAAGTAGCTGGGATTACAGACACCCGCCACCATGCCCAGCTAATTTTTGTATTTTTACTAGAGACGGGGTTTTGCCATTTGACCAGGCTGGTTTTGAACTCCAGGCCTCAGGTAAATCCACCCGCCTCGGCCTCCCAGAGTGCTGGGATTACAGGCGTGAGCCACTGCAACCGGCCCATAAAGCTGTTTTTTTAAACATAACAAATGGTATTTTTTTATTAAAACATTGAAAAGGAAATTGGTAGGATATCTATAGTACTTCTGTGTTTTTTGACTGGGAGGAGGCCAAAGTGCAACTTTCTTTGGTCATCTCATATCCTGGTTCCTCTGACACCAGCTGCCTCTCCCATACCACCTAAATTTGACCCCAGTGAGATCAAGGTTGTATATCTGAGGTGAACCAGTGGCAAAATCAGAGCCACGTCTGCCCCTGGCCTCCAAGATCAGCCCCCTGGGGCTTTCTTCATCAAGGTTGGTGAGGACATTGCCAAAGCAATCAGTGGTTGGAAATGTCTGAGGATTACAGTGAAACTGATCAGGCCCAATTTGAGGTGGTACCTTATACCTCTGCCCTCATCATCAGAGCACTCAAGAAACCATCAAGAGGTAGAAATAGAAAAATAAACTCAGTAGAAATATCACTTTTGATGAGATTGTCAACATTGCCTGACAAATATGGTACCTATCTTTAGCCAGAGAACTCTCTGGAATCATTAGAGAGATCCTGGGGACTGCCCCATCTGTTGGCTGCAGTTGTTGATGGCCACCACCCTCATGACATCATAGATGACATCAACAGTGACATGGTGGAATGCACAGCTAGTTAAGTAGTACAAAGGAAAATATTTTAGTGAAGATCATTTGACAACCAACCAACCAACCAAACAAACAAACAAAAGGACATCAACAGAAATTCCCAACCTGCCTGCTCATCAGAATCTCTTGGGAAATAAAATTAAATAAAAAAAGAGTCCTGGGCCTGACCTCAGCCTTAGGATTCCTGTTTTCAATGGTCTTCCTAGATTATCGGCTAGTCAGGTTGGAAACCACTGCTTTTTTGTGAGCCATTGCTCCAGATCCTGAACTATTCTGAAAAATACCGACAGACGTTGTCAACAGGTGCTGATTTCACCTTCCCTTCTGGTGTGAGCTAAATAGATGTCAAATTCCCTGGCTCCCCATGGTTTACTTTGAAAGCCTTTCTTCTCCTACTTAAAGCTAGACTTGGTGCTTCTTTGCATTCGCCTTAAGGAACTGACTCACTGCAGAAGCATCAGCAGCACCTTTTTTTAAAAAAACTGGAGAGACAAAAAAGTATTAGCTGCAGAGCAAACGACATTCCTGCCCTGTCAATTTCTAGGTGCTCTTTCCTGTGACCCTTCTGCCATCTTGCTGTCCTGTGCCTCTCACTGCACTACTTTCTGAAGCTTGGGTGACCCTGTGTGGTCCAATCTTTGCTCTACCTGCATCTCTGCATGTGGGGAGGGGGTGCGGAGAGAGAGAGACAGAGAGAGAGACAGTGAGCAAGCGAGAACGAGCTCTTTGGGTAACCTGTCTGCCTCCCTGGAATTCCGGGGAGTACAGTTTTCTTTATCTTGTTGATGAGTTATTGTTTGTTTCTTCTGTGTTTATGTGTTCCGCTTAGTTCAACTCAAGTCATCAAATAGTTCCAGAGTGAATGTAGTGCATGAGGTCTGCCACGCATGGTGTGCGATGTTACCAAGAGATGCATTATCAGATGGTATGAAGGCACCTAGGCTTTGACAATTAGGGTTGCCAGATTTAGCAAAGAAAAATACATGATGCCCAGTTAGATTTGAGTTTCAAATGAATAACAAAATTTTTATTGTAAACATATCACTTTATCTGAAATTAGAATCTAACATTGTACCCTATATTTTATTGGACATTCCTAAAGTTTCTGTCAGATCTGGCTTTTCCTTTTCGCTTTTCCACCTGAATAGTTAGGTACTCAGGAGGTTACTTAACATGTGTAAACTTTGGTTTCCTTATCTGAAAATTAGGGCAAATATTACCTGTAAGTGTGGGCTTCCTTCCTTCTCAGTGGACTCCAAACTCATGGGGAACAGTGGTTAGCCCCGTGTGCCAAGTTTAGAGCTTATGCTTACATTTTATTGTCTGGAATATAATCAGATGGCCACACCTAGCTCCAAGAGTGGCTTGGATATGGCCCTTATTCTGGGCAGCCATGTGCCTAAAGTGCCAATTAGGGATTCTCTTATGTGGGAAGAACTCGGGAACAATTAGCAGTCTTTGCCACACACTTTTTTTTTTCTGTCTGCAATACTGTTAAATAAATGCTATTGATTAAACACATTTAATAGAATAAAGGCCCCTACCCAATTGCAACAAATCAAGAAATTGTTTGGATCACTGCCAAGGATATACAGTAGGGGATTATTCTTGGATTCAACTCACTAGCTGACCTGTCTTGCCATATTGGAAAAATATTTTAATCCTTAAGTGCTCTAGTTTTTTCATTTGTGTGAAGTCTGTGTTGACTGGGGTCACAGACGTAATTACATTGTATAGCTGGTTACTGATCCAATTATTGGCAGTTTCAAAATGTGCCACCTGGATTTTATATACCTTCTATTTTCTTGGTGACTGAGTTAAAGTAGAGGTGTATTTTTGCAGAAATTCGGTTCTAGCATCAGCACATAGAACAAACATTATGTATAGTTAAAATTACTGAATGTGGGCTGATACAGTGACTCACTTCTAAGAGAGAGACTAGGGAAAGGGAAAATAATAACTTTACAGTAGAGAAATCTGGCAGACACTACCTTATCAAGTATTCAAGATTAACCTTCCCAACAAGTCATGGTGCTTCATGTGCCCTCTGAAGAGCACTTCATCTCTGTGGTATTCTTCCCCCAAATCTGTGCCCCAGATTAGTCATGATATGGTATCAGACAAGCCCTAACTGAGGGACATTCTACAAAACATCCAACCAAGCACCCTTCAAAAGTGTCAAGGTCGTTAAAAGCAAGCAAAGACTGAGAAGCTATCACAGATTGATGGAGACTAAGGGGTCATGATAACTAAATACAATAGGGACACTAGTGGAAACACTGGTGAAATCCAAGTAAACTCTGTAGTTAATAGTGTTGTAGCAATGTCAATTTCTTAGTTTTTATAAATGCACTATGGTTAGATAAGATGTTAATATTAGAGGAAGCTGGATAAAGAACATATGACAACTCTCATTGTAACTTTTCTTAAATCTAAAATTATTGCAAAAAATTTTTTAAAAACTACTCCTGAAATTCTCTTGAAAATGCCTTATGTTGTGAATGAGAACCACGTGACACCTTGAAAGAAGCTTAACATGTCCGCTTTTCTTCCAGCATTAGGGCAGATTGCTGTTTTCTTAATGGGTATTTAACTTGGATTTTTCTGGTGCTGGTAATAGAGCAGTGAGAAAACAGTTAAAAAAATCTCTGCCCTCCTAGAGCTTACATTCTAGTAGGGATGTAATAAAATAAATAAGCAAAATGTATTATATGTAAAATAGTATTAAGTGCTATGGAAAAAATAAAGCAGGAAAGAAAGTAAGTATTGGAGGGCTGATAAAAGTTTAGAGGTTCAAAGATGTCCTCCCTAAGAAGATGACTTTAATGTAAAGACATGAAGGAAGTGAGAAAGAGAGCCACGTCAAACACACACAACAGTAAAGCATCCCAGATAGAGGAAATAGTGTGTGCAAAGGTCTTGAAACAGCACTTGCCTGGTATATCTGAAGAACAGCAAGGGATGCTGTTTGCTTACTTGAACCACAGGTGGAGTAACTAGTTTTCATTTGGAGTCATATTGTGGGAAAATTGTGTATCTTTGAATTATGCTCAGCTTGGTGAGTTGCTTACATTATGAGAGGCATGTGGGAACTCCACCTGACTGAAGGGGCAGTCTTCTTCCATCTCATCTAGGGTCATATGCTTATCCAGTGAAATGGAAGGCTAAACTCTCCACGCTATTGAAAATGTTATAGGCCAGGCACGGTGGCTCACACCTGTAATCCCAGCACTTTGGGAGGCCGAGGCAGGTGGATCACTCGAGGTCAGGAATTCGAGACCAGCCTGGGCAACATGGTGAAACCCTATCTCTACAAAAAAATACAAAAATTAGCCTGGCATGGTGGCACATGCCTATAGTCCCAGCTACTTGGGAGTCTGAGGCAGGAATCACTTGAATCTGGGAGGCGGAGGTTGCAGTGAGCCGAGATCGCACCACCACACTCCAGCTTGGGTGACAGAGCAAGACTGTCTCAAAAAAGAAAAAAGAAAATATTGTATCTCGGCCGGGTGCGGTGGCTCAAGCCTGTAATCCCAGCACTTTGGACTTTGGGAGGCCGAGACGGGCAGATCACGAGGTCAGGAGATCGAGACCATCCTGGCTAACACGGTGAAACCCTGTCTCTACTAAAAAATACAAAAAACTATCTGGGTAAGGTGGCGGGTGCCTGTAGTCCCGGCTACTCGGGAGGCTGAAGTCGGAGAATGGCGTAAACCCGGGAGGCAGAGCTTGCAGTGAGCTGAGATCGGCCACTGCACTCCAGCCTGGGCGACAGAGTGAGACTCCGTCTCAAAAGAAAAGAAAAGAAAAGAAAATGTTATATCTCTTTTATTTTTTGGTCGAGCACATGTAATTTCTGTTGAATTTGTTAAAGGCAAAGAAAAGATGTTTACTTTATGTGCTGACTTTGTGATATGACCACAGAGCCCATTCATGATGAAGTTATTGAGTGTTGCTAGCAAAGGTTGACTTACTCCCTGTTGGCTGCCCGTTGTCTCTGGCTTTCCTCATTGAATGCGTACTCTCTTGAGGAAGTGGTCAGGAGGAGTGTGCTGTGTCTTTTTTCCATTTGGTAGACAATGTGGCTTGCTGCTGCTGGTGGTAAATTATGATGGTTCTACTCTGCCCTTCATGAATGTCACTGTCAAGGCAATAACATGGGATTGTTGAGCATGGGATTGTTGCACTCAGTTTTAGAATGTCCTTTGATAAAGAATTCCTTTATTATAGGTCCTAAAAGGCAATCTCTTTAAATGTACCTTTCAAACACTGGGCCACTTACATAGATGTGTGTTCCAGTTACTCAGGTATAGCTAATTAGTCCCATGATGGAGACTATATGGCTGAAAGCCTACTAGAAATAAAATAAAATGAGAGTTTCTCCTACAGAATAGAGCATTATAGTTTCACTTGGAGCTGTAATATTTTATAACAAATACCATGGCTTTAAAGCCATATAAGAAAAGGAAAAACACTTTCATCTTGACCTCTTTAACCTATAAACATGTATCCCTCTCTTAATCATCTAGAATTGTATATATAAATATAAACTCTAAAATTAGAAAGACCTGAAGATACTTGAATAAAAAGAAATAAAATTTTCTTTTATTCAACATGTATCTTTATCATCTTGCTCAGACTTTTCCATCTTTAGGAGACTTATAAAATGGAACCCTTTCAATTGAATTATCTCAGGAGCTCCTTTTACTGTGTCATTAGGAAAAATAATAATGTTTTGGGAATAACATAAAATATCCTTGTGTCTGAAGTATCTGGGTTTAGTTAGAAATTTAATGTCATCTGGGGCAACTTTTTATTTTTGGGATTGAATTCTTTGTCTATGTAAACTTACTCTATGTAGTTTTAAAGTAATACATAAAGAATTTTCCTTCCATTTCCATAGTGTGCTAGGCCAAAATTGGTTCTGTTTTCTGTATTATTGACAGTTTTGATTGAGTCCTACCATACCTTTCAGGGAAGATTGTTGAGTTGGTTGCTGTGGTACATTAAGGAACGAGCACTTTCAATAGGACCCTGGTTGTGGTATTCTGATAGAATCAGAAGTTAGATTCTTGGGTTACACTTAAACCCTCCCAATGAAAAGGACTTTTTATTATACTATGAAATGAGAATGAAATATTCATTTGCTTGTAACCCGTTAAATTCTTAAATTTCATATAGGAGTTACAGAATAAAGACCTATTGTTGACTAAGGCTAATCTGAAAATCTCTATCATACTTCTCTGCAAGCTGTAAAGCTGTGCAGCTGTGTTCTGGGTCTTGGTATTTAAAACCTTTGGATTTCCTGAGATTGGTAGTGGGAAGGAGTGTAGAAGTGAAAATGCTGAGGAAATTACTGCTCTTCTTGATCTGGGATTGTAGGTACTTCTCTGACCTTTAATTCAAGATTCCTTATTATGAGTCACCTTAATGTTCCCCTGGAAATCACATGTTTTGGGGAACACCTAAATAGCTCTCTTCATTCTGTAATTGGGGAATATGTAGGGAAGGGTAGGTGATTCATAGAGCATCTTTCGTGGCGGAGGAAGCTGAGTGCTTGGAGGCCTTGCAGCAGGAAGTGGCATTTACAAATGGTGCTCAGAACAAGAATACTGCCTGTGTCCATAGCCAAAAAGAAACTGAGGACCTAGCATGAGTTCCCATTAAAATCTGTGTGAACTGAGTCATTAAAGCTAAGTTAGCGGCTTCACTTTTTTCTTTGGCCAAAAGGACAAGACATACTGTTTGATATCTGAGAAACTGAACTGCAGATGAATTTAAAGATAGTATTGGGGTGCCCAGTTTCTCTTAAAAAGAAGAAGGAAGGGAAAGAGAACAGGCTTGTCTATGTTGTATGGTTTTTCAAATGTTAATTTTGCCAATATAATTTGATTTGACTTCTTGAAGCTTACCTTGGAGAACTATAATTTGATAGACTATTTTCTACTTTGACAATAGATTTTCTTTATCAGCTAGACTAGTAGAAGTTAATTTCTTTTTAGTTTTTTTTTTTTTTTTTTTTGAGATGGAGTTTCACTCTTGTCACCCAGGCTGGAGGGCAATGGCGTGATCTCGGCTCACTGCAACCTCTGCCTCCCGGGTTCAAGCGGTTCTCCTGCCTCAGCCTCCCAAGTAGCTGGGACTATAGGCACCCACCCCTCCCACCCACTACACCTGGATAGTTTTTGTATTTTTAGTAGAGACGGGGTTTCACCATGTTGACCAGGCTGGTCTCGAACTCCTGACCTCAAGTGATCCACCCGCCTTGGCCTCCCAAAGTGCTGGGATTACAGGCATGAGCCACCGTGCCTGGCCGAATATTCTTAGTGGTAGTGTAATTGTGTTTACTTTTGGCCTCATAAGAGAAAGGAAAATATACTACTCTGTTAAATACTTCTTGGTAGCTGGGTCTCAATTTTCCTGCTCTTAGGTCTGGGCATACTTTTATAAAAGGCTTGAGTGTATTTTTTTCCTGTTACGGCTCCATGTCACCCCCATTCATTTATTCAGCAAATACTTACGGAACGTCTACTTTATGTCAGGAACTTTTCTAGCTCCTGGGAAGCTAGCTCCTGCCTTCTGGGAACTTAGATTCTAGAGGGTAAAGACAAAAAAGAGGTAAGAATATATGTCAGACAGTGATAAGTGTGGAGAAAAATAAAGTAGGGCAGTGGAGATAGGGATTATTTGGGGAAGGGAATGTGCTGTGTTTTAAGGTGATCAGGGACAGTCTTACTGAGAAAGTGACAGTGGAGCAGAGACCTGAAAGGAATGAGGGTGAAAGCCACAAGAACACCTAGGGGAAGAGCCCCCCGGTAATGGGAACAAATGGGGGGCCAGGGTGGGACCGTGGGTGAGAGGAGGAGCAGTAACGAGTCAGAGTGTTTGTGAGGCTGGATTTGTAGGATCTCATAGCCAAGAGAAGGATTTAGGATTATTTTCCTGGGTGAGTTGCATCCTAATACGATTGTTGATATTTCTTCTGCCCAACCTCCTTCATTTTCCTATACCATTTCCAGTTGTTTCAACATGTAAACTTTGTTAAGGTTTCAAAAATAAACAAATATAACCCAAATAACAATGTATTAAATGCAAAAGATTGAAATCTGCACGTCTATTTCTACTAAACCGCTCTTCTTTATGTGTGTCATTTGCTGGGGAAAGCAGCATTTGCTACTGACCTACTTAAATATGCTGAGCTCAGAGCCCTTCCCAGCCCAACAAAATGCACTTGACCCTCTGTGGGGATAGAAGGTTGATAGATTGTTGCATGATTGTATTGTGTGTTTTTCTTTTTCTTTTGGTTGTGCACCTGACTTTGATATTTATCTGTGTCTGTGCATTTTTTAGAAAGTAAGCTCTGAAGGCCAGGCGCAGTGGCTCGTGCCTGTAATCTCAGCACTTTGGGAGGCCGAGGTGGGCAGATCGCTTGAGGTCAGGAGTTCGAGACCAGCCTGGCCAACATGGTGAAACCCTGTCTCTACTAAAAATACAAAAGTTAGCTCTGTGTGTGGTGGCAGGCACCTGTAATCCCAGCTTCTTGGGAGGCTGAGGTAGGAATCGCTTGAACCTGGGAGGCGGAATTTGCAGTGAGCCGAGATGGTGCCACTGCGCTTCAGCCTGGGTGACAGAGCAAGACTCTGTCTCAAAAAAACAAAAACAAAAACAAAAACAAAACAAAACAAAAAAAACAGTACGCAAGCTCTGAGAAGACAGGTATATTTGGAGTACAATGGTTATTGTAGTTGATTCCCTGACACCCAGTCCACTCTACTATAGTCATTTCAGTTGATTCCCTTATGTCAAGTCCCTCCTTCTAAGCCACTCATGGCGTTCCTATGCTCCTTGCTGGTTATTTATTAGTTAAGGATTGGGCCATTGGTTTGGTCATGGCTTACGTTGAGGGAGCTTCTATGAAGGATTTCCTTGCTTCTAAGAAAGACACTGAGAGAAGGTTGCCTTTCTTCTTTTGGTCATTGCTGTGTCTAGATGTGATGCCTGGAATTGCTTCAGTTATTTTGCTACCTGCCTGAGAATGAAATTAGTATGTTCTGAGCTACAGAATTATCCAATTCTGGGTCCTGCTCACTTTGGGCTTTTTATGGCATGAGATATATCCTTGTTGTTTGAGACAGGTTTATTTGTTTTATTTAGAGCTGAAAGTGTCCTAACTGGTAAAGATGTACCATCTGGTAAAGAAAAAAATTCCCTTGAAGTTTTTTTCAGAATACGTTATATGGATTTACATGTAGTGTTTTTCAGTAATATTTAGCCCTATGGATTCCAAACTTACTGAAATGATATAGAAGGTTAGAGTGGGAATGTAGTGATATTATGTTGCCCTTGTTAACATCTGGAGTTTTGTTACATAAAAGCAGTATGAAAATGTTGTGTGTTTAAAGAGCTGACAAGGAAAAATAAAAAGTGCAGATACAGAGAAAAACCCAAAATTATTAGACTGTATTGTTCAAATATTCTGTAGCTGTACTAATTTTTGTTGGCGTATTTGTAATTGAATGTGCTGTACTGAAACCTCCCATTATGATGGTGATTTTGTCTATTTCTCCTTGCAATCTTATCAGTCTGACATATGTATTGACATTTATATATTTATATTTCTCTAGATTATTTTCTGAGATGCGTAGCGTTTACACTGGTTATGTCTTTCTGGTGTATTACGATTTTTATACTACGTAAAAAGAAAGAACTGAAAAGACCCTTTAGAC
Organism: Colobus angolensis palliatus; assembly: GCF_000951035.1. Lineage (NCBI taxonomy): Eukaryota > Metazoa > Chordata > Mammalia > Primates > Cercopithecidae > Colobus > Colobus angolensis. The sequence goes on along the minus strand of NW_012116154.1, from coordinate 1,721,110 downwards.
CGTATTAGTTTATTTTAATGACCGTGCAGTGCTCTTTAAGTTAGTAACGTCTGAACTAGTAATAGTAGAAAAGAAAGTAAATTGTAGAATGCAGTGCTCTTTAAGTTAGTAGCATCTGAACTAGTAATAGTAGGAAAGAAAGGCAAATTGCAGGATACAAACCCATGTCCGTGTACCAGATTCATCACAGCTATTCTTGCACGAGCCCAGATACTTTAAATTAAAAAAAAGAAATGTTGAAGAACTTGGAATTCATCCCTTTATCCCATTCATTTATTAAGAGTTTTCTTAAGCACAGGTAATAATAGCAAATTGAGACATCAATATTTGAGGGTTTTAAGGTGGCCAGACTGTGGGCTCATCAATTTCCGTACTTTTCTGTCATCCAACTGAGTTTTGTGGGTAAAGAATGTTACCATTTTATTTGTTTTAAAGCAGCATATTTGGTGTTTTTTTCTCACATATTTCTTTTAGTTCTTATAAAGGCTAGGAGTAGAACTTTGCTGTTCAAATGGGGAGTGAGCAGTAAAATTAAAAGGTTGGCCAAGACCCTGGGAAAGTGCTAACAGTGAGTGTCTTTTTTGCATCTGAACTGAAATCTGAGAGGTTCCTAGGTTCTGCACAAGGTAGCTTTGTGCATATTTCTCTGATTGCTGAACCTGGATTGAGCTACCTGACAGGCCTCTGATAATCAATTCCAAAGCACACACTATTCTCTTTCAGCATCTTGTAGGGAAAGGTGGACAAAGAGTGTGAAATAAATATTGTCTTCCCAAGTCTCCCATCCCAAGTGTCTCTTTGAGGTGGGATACTGACAAAGACTTAAAAATACCCATCTTGCTTGCCCCTCCCACATCCCTAAATACAACAGGCAGCAAACAACCCCAAATGCCTAACAGGAAGACAATTCCTTTTTAATTCTGGCAAAATCTGGGAACTCTTTGTGTTGTGGTGTCCAGAAACATAAAAGGAGAATTCTACGAAAAGATTTCAGCTAATTCACATTTACAGGGTGCCCATTGCTATGCCACCATGTGAGGTGTTATTTAAGCTTTGCAGAGGTAAATTAAAATGTACTTTTTGTTGCCTTGCCTGCTTAAAGGGGAAAGCAGAGGCATGGGATGTTATTATAAAGTAAGGAAGTTGATTTTCTTGTGAGGCTTAGTGCAAATCAGCCTGTTGTTTATTCTGAAAAGCATGCTGTTTTCTACAATACAGACTTCTTTATTTGCTTGTTTCTTATATTAAGATTTCTCAGTGGGACAAAAAAGGAAAAGAAAGAATAGAGAGGATGAAGTGGGCGGAGAAAAAGGGACGGAACTCAGAAGGTGAAGAAATATTGTGGTTTGTCTGAGGGAATCTGGGAAGTAAGGAGATGGAAGAAGTTGGGCGATCCATTCAGTTAAAATAAGTGAAGACAGTTGTGGGTTAAGAGAAGTAAGACTTTCTGATTATGAAGATCTGGCACATGTAACTCGTCAAATATTTTAGATTCTAAATGGACATTTCAAGAGAAGAGGTAATACAATGTAATAGAAATATGGGCTAATGATTAATGACTGCTTAACATGTACGTGTTGAAACTGATGGAGAACAAGACTTTATAACAATCCTATGAGGTGGGTACTCTTTTTTTTTTTTTTTTTGACATGGAGTCTTGCTCTTTCGCCAGGCTGGAGCGCAGTGGCGGCATCTTGGTTTACTGCAACCTCTGCCTCCCGGGTTCAAGCGATTCTCCTGCTTCAGCCTCCCGAGTAGCTGGGACTACAGGTGTGCGCCACTACACCCCGCTAATTTTTTTTTTCCTTTTTTTTGTATTTTTAGTAGAGATGGGGTTACCGTGTTGGCCAGGATGGTCTTCATCTCCTGACCTCGTGATTTGCCTGCCTCAGCCTCCCAAAGTGCTGGAATTACAGGCGTGAGCCACCGTGCCCAGCCGAGGTGGATATTCTTTTCATTTCCATTTTTTTTTTTTTTTTGTCTTTTTTCGAGGAGGAAACTGAAGCTTAGAGAGATTACATTTCCTAAAGTCTCAGCTGGTAAGTAATAAAACCAAGGTTCAGACCAAGACTGTGCCCCTAATGGCTATCCTATACTGTATCTGAATACCTGAGGAAATAAAATACAACTGAAATCACTTTGCATTTTTTAAAAAAGCAGTAGCAATAGGAGCATAGGATCTTAAAGTTTAAAAGGTCTTAGAGGTCAGATTATCGAGAAAAAAAAAAAGGAAGTCCAGGGAGAGTTCCTAAACTGTGTCATGGGGTACCTTAGAAACATTTTTACCTTTGTATTTTAGCTTCACAAGAAGCATAAAATGCATAATCTTCTCTGTCAATTTTTTTCCAGTTTTTTGTTCATTATGAATGTCAGGGAAGGTATCTTTTAAATTGGACTGTGTCATGAGTAATGCTTGAAGAATTACATGTTGTGCTGGGCAGTTGGTACTGCATGCAAAGCTGGAATGTAGGGAGTTTTTCTGTTTTGTACTCTCTCTCTTATTATGTGTAGGGTGAGGAGAATGGAGCCCTAATGCAGTTTCTTTAGGAAGTGTAGTCCACTAGCAGTAATTAAAATGATTATTATGCGGTAATGCCAAGGGCTCTAGAATAGAATTTAAACATTCCTTGATGTTTTCTAGATAGATCTTAAAATAGATATCAATATAAAACAAAATGTAAGGTACAGAAAATTAATTTTAGAATGTCAATTCTGAATATATTTTGATGAGAATATGAGAAAGTAGCCACAAATCACACCTTGCACCGTGAAATTTGCAACAGAAATTTCAAAGCCAAATATATTTAAGTGTTCTTAGAGCCCACTTTTTGATTTCTTAAAAAAGACCTATCCAAATGCTGAAAATGAAACTAGTAGGAATTATATAAAGATGAAATAACTTATATTGAGGATTTTACATAGTTATCACGACTTTGATATTTTTCTATTCAAAAAATAAAAACGCCTAGTACCATATGTAGGAAAACAGACTGATGCTGTAAAAGTGCCTCAACTATCCATTAGACACTTTATTACTAAAATTTCTCCTGGGGGTGGTGGGAGAAGATGGAATTTCCTAGTTGATTTATAACATGATATTTAAGATGCAAAGAACTAGCCGGGCGCGATGGCTCATGCCTGTAATCCCAGCACTTTGGGAGGCCAAGTCGGGCGGATCACAATGTTGGGAGATTGAGACCATCCTGGCTAACACGATGAAACCCTGTCTCTATTAAAAATACAAAAAATTAGCCAGGTGTGGTGGTGGGCGCCTATAGTCCCAGCTACTCGGGAGGCTGAGGCAGGAGAATGGTGTGAACCCAGGAGGCGGAGGTTGCAGTGAGCCGAGGCCGCATCACTTGCACTCCAGCCTGGGCAATAGAGCGAGACTCCGTCTCAAAAAAAAAAAAAAAAAAATGCAAAGAACTATGTTGCTTTATTTTAAGGGACCCATCAGGCTGGGCACGATGGTTCACACCTGTGATCCCAGCACTTTGGGAGGCTGAAGTAGGCGGATCACTTGAGCTCAGTAGTTCAAGACCAGCCTGGTCAACATGATGAAACCCTGTCTGTGCTGAAAATACAAAAATTAGCTGGGTGTGGTGGCACGCGTCTGTAATCCCAGTTATTCGGGAGCCTGAGGCAGGAGAATCGCTTGAACCCAGGAGGTGGAGGTTGCAGTGAGCTGAGATTGTGCCACTGCACTCCAGCCTGGGCAACACAGTGAGACTCAGTCTCAAGTAAGTAAATAAATAAAATAAGATTAAGAGACTCATCAGTGTTTTGTGTTTGGTTGCTCTCCAGTAATAGCTTTGTAATGTCCACCTTGCTCCTTCATTGATCTTGCATTTTTCAATCCAATGCATTTTAGTTGGTCTACTTGTACACTTAATTCCCATAGCAAGCCTCATTAATCTCATTAATTCCATGCCCTAGTAAACTGCTGAGAGGAAAAGTTGTCATTACCATGGATTCTGTCACATGAAGGGATGGAATGGTGGAAACCACCTCCTGTTTCCTCCCTCTGTCTCTGTTTTGCTGCTGTCCAAATATTTAACATTAAAGAGTATTATAAAAAACAAATTGATTTCAGATATTTGAGAGATAGCATACTTGAGATTTAATGTATTTGGGCAACTGAGAGGGGTTTGATGTGTGGTAGAGGTACAAGGAAATGGGAGTGGGTTTTATATATATAATAGTGCATGACAGAGCTAGGATAGGCTAGAGGCTAGATTATGTGTCAGTTACAAATGATCCCCAAATCTCAGTGGCTTGCACCATAGAAGTTTTTTCTTGCTCATGCTATATATCCAGTGTGGGTTGGTACCCAGACTGACAGAGACTTCCTTCACAATATCTCCAACCATGACCACCCTTACAGCGGGGAGGGAAGGGAGCTTTCTGTTGGGACATGATTCATGGGCCAAAGTAAGTCTTATAGCAATGCCTACCTGCAGGTGGGGAGGCGAAGAGCCATCAGACTTTGTGTCTCAACAGGAAGACCAGATACCAATGACAGCCAGTACTGTTCTCTAACTTTTGTTGAGAAAGAGCGAGATCAGTAAAGGATTAAGATGGGGGCAGTGCCAACCACTTCAGTCTTGCGTTGCTGCTCGGGGAGTATCTTCTTTTAAAAAAATTGATTAATAGGCTGGATGCGGTGGCTCATGCCTACAGCCCCAGCACTTTGGGAGGCCGAGGTGGGTGGATCACTTGAGGTCAGAAATTTGAGACCAGCCTGACCAACATGATGAAACCCCATCTCTACTAAAAATACAAAAAATTAGCTGGGCGTGGTGGCAGGCGCCTGTAATCCCAGCTACTTGGGAAGCTGAGGCAGGAAAATCGCTTGAACCTGGGAGGCAAAGATTGCAGTGAGCCAGGATTGTGCCACTACGCTCCAGCCTGGGTGACAGAGTGAGATTCTGTCTCAGAAAACAAATAATAATAATTGATTAACAATATTGCATATGGAGGCAAGGGCCCAATATGTGATTCCAGGCATGTTAGTTCATTCTCTTCTTCATTCTTTTGTTCCTTCACCCCTTCACTGAATATTTATTTAATGATCACATATCGAGTATATGATGTAAGTGCTGGTTTATTTTATTGATTTTGCTTTTGCTTGTGTAATCTGTAGTGATTATTTCTTTAACCCATTTTTACTGTCTTGTCAATTTTTAGTTGCACTCAGGAGCAGCCTTTTGTATGCATGTTTATTTTGAATATGTTATTTTTTAAATTCCTTCAGGGTGTGGACCTGATCTGTTTTCTTTGCCATACTATCCACATGTATTGTTAGTAAATATTTGATAACGAGAGAGAAACCATAGTTTATTGGTTATATCTTTTTCAATATTTCTCTGAAGCAGTTTTGATTTTAAAAAACTATTCCAGTCTATTAACACTTTAATTAGCATCTTAAAATTGTATCTGTAATACACAGGTAAAATTTTTCCCTTGCTGTTTTACTTGTAGAGTCAAATGACTCTAGTATGTCTCGTTCAGGTGACACAAAAAAAACCTCTGCATAATGAGTAAAATTATCCCAGAGGAGGGAGCTCTTTTAGACAATGAAACATAGTGGGGTCCTTGAGTGCAACTAAAATTTCTCTTCTGATTAATCACCGTCCCCTTGATTCATCTTTGCTTGGTCTTGTATATTTCCATTGCATAGTCTGACTTGTAATGTGGTTCTGTAGTTTTGTCTTTCTTAGAACTCAGTGATCACAGGAAGTATCTTATTTGTCTTTGTAGTCCACTACCCCTCTTCTCATCCTACAGGCCTTATTCAATAACTTGTACATAGTAGCTGTTCAATAAAAACTTGTTAAATATTAAGGTGATGGATATCACGATTACCCTGATTTGATTATATGAATGTATCAAATTATCACATATACCCCTAAAATATGTGTATCTGTATGACTCAATGAAAAATAAAATCTTGTTAAAGGGATTTGATTTTCAGTGGTGATAGGGGTTGTGCTTTTGAGGTGATGCAAGGCTAAGAACAAAACTGTAATTGTTTAATTCAGAAAGTAGTTGTGGAACGGAGTCTGAAGAGAGACGGGACAATAGGGCCTGCACGGAAGGAAGTTTTGTGTATAGAGTGTTCTAGCCTTTTTAGATTGCCTTGACTTGTGTCAGGGGAGCAGTTTGTTTCACTTTGCCTATATAAGATTAATGTTTCTGAGATGAAAAAAACACACAAAAAAGGAGCTTTTTGACGTAATCAAGTCTCTATCGATCACTTCTTGCTTCTTAATAACTTTTGTATCTTCCTTTCAGGAGAGCAGTTGAAGTGAATTCTTCTGGGACCAAATCCAGTGTTTCTGCCTTGAAGAAACATAATTAACTGACATTTTAAAAGCTGCTTTATAGACCTGTTCTGACTCTGGGCAAAGGACATTGCTTGATTTATAGTTTATGAAAAGTCTACTTTTAGAATTTGGGTATGTTTTGTGGTAGTTCTTTTAGTTGATTACTTTCATTTTTCTTTGGGAAATTATCTAGAATAGTTGTAGTGATGTCATCAGAAGCTTGACTTTTACCTCTGTGTACTTAGAGGGCTGACTGACGCACAGGGAAGTATTTCACAGTGAATGGTGAATTTAAACTTATGTGTGCAAGGAAAAGGTAACTGCACTGCAAGCAGCTTCCCACTCCCTCCCTCTCCAAGGAGGGGATGATAGCTATTATTAATTGATTTTCCTCTTACTATGGAAGCCAAGGGTTTAGATATTAATGGAAAAAAATTATTGAAATGTCAAGGATTTTGTTTTGTGGCTTGGGTTCCCTGAAGCCTAGCTTGAAGAGACCAGCAGTGAATTACAGTGTTGCACTGTAAAGACACTGACAAGATTTTTGTCATTAAAGTTAAAAATATTGCAACAGATTGCCTGGGTAATCAGACTTTCCTTTGATGTGTGTGGTAAGAATTCTTATTCAAGGGAACTGAGGTGGGATATATATTCATTATTAGAGACTTCAGCGTGGATATGATTTTAAGTTTCGATGAAAACCTTTCTTGCAGAATTACCATGCTTCAGGAAATATGGTTAAGAGTTGATCACATTTGTTCACCAGCCACAGACATTCTTGCCAGTTTGAGAGTACGGGTACAAGTGATCTCTGTGCCTCTAGGCATATGCACCTATCATTGTTGGGTCTTCCAAGGATCTGGTATGTCAGTCCAGACCCATGCATCTGGTGGCTTTCATCCTTCTGCCTGGAGCCCAGCCTCACTTTCATGATAATGGATCCCCTTCCAACTTTCTGATAAGGAGGCTTTGTGTTGGTCCTTGTGTTAGTTCTTGGGATATAGGTAAAAGAAAAAAAAAAAAAAACCTTTGAAAATCTACAAGTCCACATTGGTTGCTTCCCTGTCATCTTTTTTTCTTGAGACAATACTTTGTCACCCAGGCTGGAGTGCAGTGGTGCAATCATGGCTCACTGCATCTTCCACCTGCTGGGCTCAAGCGATCCTCCCACCTCAGCCACCTGAGTCGCTAGGACTATGGGCATGTGCCACCATGCCTGGCTAATTTTTTAAATTTTTTGTAGAGAGGAGGTCTCACTGTGTTGGCCAGGCTGGTCTCAAACTCCTGGGCTCAAGTGATCCTCCCGCCTTGGCCTCCCAAAGTGTTGGGATTACAGGCATGAGCCACCGCATCTGGCCTCCCATCATCTTTATCCTTCAAGTGAAGAGTCCTGGAGGGACTGGTCCATGTCCATAGGTGAGGAGTGTCAGTGTTGTCATGTTGCCAATTCATGCCCTCTGCGGAAGGTGCCAGGCTAAGAAAAATATATCGAAACAAGATAAAACCAAACCAAACAGCCAAAGACTTCTCCTATCCCATAGCGACCACTTGCCCCTTCCTGCCTGCTTCTCATCGTAGTATCCCTCGTTGAGGCTTGGAGGGTTGAGCCCCATGTCTAGACTTCAATACTTGAACATGTGAGGCCAACTGCTGCTACTTTCCGAGGTTCTCGTGATTTAAACTCTGGGCTACTAGTGCTATGGACACTTAAAATTCGTCACTCAGTGGATCAACTAAGTATGTATTGCTGGACTTAGTTTTGTAGGTATCATTTAAGAAATTCCTGGAAACAAAATAGGAACTATTTATAAAGTTACTGACCTTTTGCCAGCATAGTTCCTTATAGAATATAAAACTGGTCTCGTTTCATACCTCACCTCACTCCATGCCTTGTCCATAGTTAGTGTTCAAAATGTCAGGTCGAATGAATGAGGAATGAGTATCAGACAGATTTATTAATGGAAGGCAGCAAAGTGAACAAAGGCAAGTAGGCAGGGGTAGGGAGACAAGCCTGGGAGGACTTTAAGGAGTCAAGGAAAATAACAGACTTTGGGGGCTGGTGAGATGAGAGATGGTTGAGTAGAGATGGCTGGGTCAGAGCAGGATTCACCTAAGGAGCATCCCACTCAGTGCTGTAAAAGACTCGCCCCGAGAAATACTCATGTGAACTCCCTTTGTGCAGTCTATATGGTTGGATTTCTCTGACTTTATGCAAATATAACCTGACTCCACTGTGAATGTGTTGGTGCATTCAAGAAGCTGCAAAACTCTTACTACTATCCCATTTTAGATGAGGAAGTGAAGACTCAGAAGTCAAGAAATCTGCCCAAAGTCTCACAGTTGGAGCCTCTCTGCAGACCCTCAAAATATGCATATGTATTCCTATGTAAAAACGTCAGGTTTTCCAGTGTTCCTCCTGAACCCAACTGTATAGTGTTGATTTACTCTGAGTGAAAGTAGGGAGGTGACGAGAAATAGGAACTAAGTAAGGTTGTTTCTTGTGTGATTTTATGGAATCAAACAAGGTAGTTGAATCAGCAGGTTTTGCTTCCACCTGAAATAACATCTTCATTTTGTTCTGCTCTTTCTTAAACATCTGTGATGGTTTAAACTTTTGGGAGTTCAGCTGGACTGTATTGAGGGTAAGCTTCCAAGAGGGGACAACTATTGGCCCCAACAAACTATTGCCATAGAATCTTCTAGCACTTAACTTAGTCCTGATGTTTCTCATAAATTCTAGGGATGATCAGCAATTTAGTCTTGGAAGTAGGCCTTTTAACTTTAGTTGTAGGAATCAATGACCCAGAATTATTTGCAGCTCTATCCTGATTTGCAGTGTCAGTCCAGACCCATGCATCTGGTGGCTTTCATCCTTCTGCCTGGAGCCCAGCCTCACTTTCATGATAATGGATCCCCTTCCAACTTTCTGATAAGGAGGCAGTGGTTTATAAAATTTGCTCATCCTGACTTGCTCTGTATATGGGCTGTGTATAGATCAGTGTGGGAGTATGTGCTTGCTTCATTTTGAGAACTTTTTATTACATAAGCTGAGGAATTTGAATTGAAATTCTATGATATGACTTTTTATTCTTGAAGTGTTGCCAGGGCTTGGCTGATATTTCATGCCAAATTTAAAAAATAATATTATTATTTATAAGCGATTACATTTTACCATGCACAATCTGATTGTTTGACTCATTATGACTCATGAGCAGCTGAAATGTGTGGCTTGAATTTTGAGTCAGTTCATTAGGAAATATTCAGCCAAAAAGCATTTATTGGGGCCTCTAGGCCCAGAGTATCAAGGAGATTAATGCTGCCAGTAGTAGAGATGACTATGCCATCATTTGAATGATACAGTATTGAGGTGAGTCAGAAAATGTATCCAGTGATAACTAGTAATAGCTTGACATTGGGAAAATATTGACTGCTTTTATTAATCTTTTAAAAAATATGGACATCCTTGCTATAATTAAAAAGCTGCCATTTATACCTAGATGCATCTATGTTGGGGAAGGGGGATGATTTAATAGCTATAAGCTGGTTGGGTCTTTATTCGGAAATTGTGCTGACATTAACTTAGAGTGGTTCCTATAAATGATGTCCCAATACAGTAACACTGTATTCATCTTTTAGAAGTTCACTTTTGGCTCTTTTTGTTTAATAATGTTGCCAGACTTTACAGCTGTACTATAATTTGAAACAATGTGAAAACTGCCCTATTTACTCATTCCAAGCAAAAGGGCTAATGCTGTTAATTTTCTTGTCACAAGTTGATTGAATTGAGTAATAGCCAACTTCATTCACTCTTCCCTGGTTCTTTTTATTAAAAACTTTTCTTCCTTATGCAATCGTTTGGATTTAAATTCTTTAAAAACAAAAGAGAAGAACATGCTAACAGTTACTCCTTTATGTTTTATCTGCCTCAGAATAGTGTAGAAATGTTATGTTATGAATTCCTGAAAATGGGGTCATATAAGGGCTTTATATCGTATGCTACCCAAATCCTTTTATGTAAACTGGAAAAAAAAAAAAATCAGATTCTGAATGAAAGCACAGGGAAAAAAGAGTCAGGGCTGATTTTAGCAGAGTAGCCCAAGAGGATGAATGTGTTTTCATCGTACTGCCTTCCAGAAACAAGGGAGGTATGACTCAAGACCCAGTTGATACCTGTGTACTTTCCCAGGAGGCTATGTTTATGATTCCTAGGGCCTGTAGATTGCATCTTACACAATATTGGATTCTGCTCATTTCTGTTGGTTAATTCAGTATTCACATTCTCCAGTATAGCTTCTTTTGGCTCAGTTAAGATTTGCACTCCTCTCAGTTTACTTCTCCTGTTCCATTAAGGCTTATGTCATTGGTATTGTAGGAAAGAATTTCTTCCTGTTCCCATTACTGTTGTTTTCATCAATGGTCCTTCTTTGCTCTCCCCTGAAGGATCTGCCCTCAAATCACTTTACATCTTGACCTGGGTGTGATAGCTCTGCTTGGATGCACTTAAACAAAACTTGGGGGAAAATGGAACTAATTCTTTGTGTTCCCTGCAAGACAGCACCCCTCCCCTGCATTGTCAACACTGCCAGCAGTCTCCTCTCCTGTCCATGGGATCCAGTGAGAGGTATTTGGGTCCCAGATGTTTTAGGGTTAATTTGTGTGCTGCTCTTTCTGCTACATGCTGGTTCATTAGCCCATCTTCTGGCTTTCCTCAAGCCCATGCGTAGATTGGTGGAACCATTTCTCTGATTTTTCTCTACACTTGACTTTCCATTTCATTTTGCCAGGCCCTGCTCCCTGCTGGGCTGACCTGGCCCTTACCTAAGCCCCACACTCATACCTGCTAGCCCATCCGGATAAATGAAGTCCGTTCTGTAGTCTTGCTGTTTGTAGAGGTTCACACAGCTCAAGACATTCGTCACCACCATCAGGTTATTTCTTCTCCCTTATTATGTTAGACTCCATTTAAGACTCTCAGTCTTCTCAAACTTAGCACTTGAATGATCACCTGTGTTTGTAAAGCATTTTTACAGTGTGTATTTTCACCTAGAATGTCTCATTTACAAATGTATCTAAAATGTATTCAGGCTGGGATTTGAATCCAGGCAGTCTGGCTCCAGAGCCTGTGTTCTTAAATTACTAAGTTTCATATTTGGGATAATAGAGAGATGAGAATTTGGACAAAAACCTTTATATATAACCTGTTCTTTGCTTGCATGGCATTCTATCTCATCATGGCCAACGTGATCAAAATCTCTCAACTGAAAATTACTATGTTGCTGGTTTTTTTTTTTTGTTTTTTTTTTTCATGTGTGTGTGTTTTTTGAGACGAGGTCTCACTATGTTGCTTAGGCTTGGACTTGATCTTGTGGGCTCAAGCAATCCTCCTGCCTCAGCCTCCTGAGTAGCTGGGACTATAGGTGGAGGCCACTGCCCGGCTTGCTGTTTTTCTTTTTATCAGGAAGTTCCCTTGAAGCTTTAAGAAACCAAACCTCACTTTTTCCTCTCTCACAAATGGCTGGGATTCATTGCCGGATTGATTGCTCCACCATTCACTCTTGTGGTCCATCATCTGCCAATGGACTCAACATTTAGGAAAAAAAAAAGATAGGCTGGGCATGGTGGCTCACGCCTGTAATACCAGCACTTTGGGAGGCCAGGGTGGGCAGATCATGAGGTCAGGAGTTCAAGACCAGCCTGGCCAATATGGTAAAACCCTGTTTCTACTAAAAATACAAAAATTAGCTGGGTGTGGTGGCAGGTGCCTGTAATCCCAGCTACTTGGGAGGTTGAGGCAGAAGAATCACTTGAACCCAGGAGGCAGAATTTACGGTGAGCGAGATCTCTCCACTGCACTACAGCCTGGGTGACAGAACGAGACTCCATCTCAATAAATAAATAAATAAATAAAAAAGGATAGCCCTGACACAGGTTGAAAACCTGTTATATGGATCACAGAGAATGTGCATTTTTAAAAACCAACCTCATTAGCAGGGATTATTAGCTATGTCCAACTTAAGTTCCCCTTTAAAAAATGTTTTCTTCTGTATTAAGGCTGTGACCCACAGGTCTCATCTTCACAAAGAGGCATTGGAGTTGGTGTAGCTGAGCAGCAATTTATTAAAGGTACAAATTGAAGATTTCATATGGCACTTGGTCTTCCTTTTGCCTCTTGTAGTCAAATATTTTTAATAGTGTCTAAAAAAAGTGTCTAGTTGAAAATTAGAGGATACTAACAAATGGAATATAATTATGTACTGAAGGGATGTGATGGCTGTTGTTCTAGGTGCTGAATTGCATATCTCAATCTGTATTTTTCTTTCACTTTTCGGGTCTGAAGACTTAGATAATCCCAGTATCTACAGAGGTTACTTAAGGATACTAAGTATCATGAGGTTTTATAGTCATAGGGGGAAATAGAGGTAAAATGGGAAACTAAAACATTAATATGTAGGGCAGTATTTAAAAAAAGAGTATAGTAATTGGGTCAGTTTATATATGTATGCATGTGTATGGGAAAATCAATGCATTGGAAAAGAGAGAAGGTTTTTTGCATTATGTTCTAATATCATTGTGTTAGAATCATGGTTTATAGATGGGGAAATGAGCCTTAGAGAGGCCAAATGAGTTGACCCAGAGACTCTGGGGAAGTGAGGACAGAGCTGGGATTGAAACACGTCCTTCTGGATTCAAGTACGCTTGACCTTTGCCTTCTGGCTGAATGGATGGCAAGAAGGATCCACTACGTCAAGAGGAAAAATTAAAATGGAAGATGTTCATCTAGGGGGCTAGTGTGGTATCATTGACTTTGGACTAAAAACAATGGTTTAGCTCAACTCTGGGGGTTACCAGCTTTGCAAGCTAGGTAAGTTGCTGAAGTTGGAACCTCAAGTCTGAAGATCCTCATAGCTAAAGGGAAAGGATTTTTTGAGGATAAGCTTATCCACCACTTTTGAGGATTGAGATCATGTGCATGATAATATCTGGCACTTGATAAATGTCAGTTTCCCTTCTCCTTCCTTTACATATTGATCTATAAGTTGTTTAAATTTTTCCTCATGACACTGTGTTCTTCTGAGTCCTTTTTGTCTTAAAAAACCTCATGGAGAACAATGTTATTATATGCAACATGTAGACGTAATAAGTTTTTTTTAAAAAAATATCAGTTTTGTGTATTGTAAGGTAACTTCCAGGTTAGTTACCTTATGGCCAAATGGTTAGAAGTCTCATGGAGCCATGAAAATGTCATCTACAGTTTAAGTTTTTTTGAGACAAAGTCTCATTCTGTTGCCTAGACTGGACTACAGTGGTGCAATCGTAGCTCACTGCAGCCTTGAACTCCTGGGCTCCTGGCCTCCCGCTTCAGCCTCCTGAGTAGCTAGGATTACAGGCACATGCCACCATGCCTGGCTACTTTTTTTTGTATTTTTTGTAGCTACAGGGTCTTGCTTTGTTGCCCAGGCTGGTCTCGAAATCCTAACTTCAGGTGATCCTCCTGTCTCAGCCTCCCAGTGTGCTGAGATAATAGACGTGACCCTGGTCTATAATTAACTTTTAAGAAAATAGCAGGCTGGGCATGATGGCTCATGCCTGTAATTGCAGCACTTTGAGAGGCTCAGGCAGGCGGATTACAAGGTCAGGAAATGGAGACCATCCTGGCTAACACGGTGAAACCCCGTCTCTACTAAAAATACAAAAAATTAGCTGGGCGTGGCGGCGGCACCTGTAGTCCCAGCTACTTGGGAGGCTGAGGCAGGAGAATAGCGTGAACCCGGGGGGCGGAGCTTGCAGTGACCTGAGATCACACCACTGTCCTCAAGCAGAGTGAGACTCCGTCTGAAAAAAAAAAAGAAAAAGAAAAAGAAAATAGCAATAGTAGTATAAAGACCAAGAGAAATGGCAAGATGTTAACATCTTATGCCATTTTTTCTGGTGGCCGTGAATATTTATTTAGCATGGCTATTATGCTGTGGAGTGGTTAATGTCCAGATCAGTTCCACATAATTGTAAAGCCGACCTCAGGTAAGAGGAGGATAAATGGGTTAAAGGAAAAAAGACTAGCAGAGGTTCCTGTGGTTTATAAAAAGGAAATGGTTGAGGGAGGCAATTAATGACTGAGGATTAGTAAACCAGGGTTAACTGGTGCACAGTTTTGATGCAGACCCTAAAGGGGGGCAGGGGCATGCCTTTCTCTTGCCTGGTAGAATGCGAAATATCATTAGAGGGTAAAAATTATATTTAGTTTAAACTTCAGTTCCTTATGTTTACATGAGAAAAGATTAGATTACAATTTATTATAACTCATTCTCCAAAATATCTGGGAATAAATAAAAAATGAAATAATCCTCTATTATTCATATTAACAGGATGGTGGAGGCAGGAAGAGTGTGTGTGTCGACAACATAGGACAATTAATAGTATAAAAACCACTGATCACTGACAGATCCCTCTTCTGTTTTCTTCCTGACCTTCTTGGTTTGAGAACACTAGACATAGCTGAGTCCTTAGCATGAGAGAATGGGGTTGAGAGGAAGAGACAACTCATGTACTATTGAAGTTGATTGTCTTAAATTAAAAAACCCATTATCCCAATCTGCCTCCTTAAAAACTGTTTTCCTCTCAGCTTCTCACACTCTGTGAAGTATACTTTTAGCCTCTAATACCTGACTTGATCCTCACTGTAGTGATTAGAGTCAGATGTTTAGACAACGCTAGACTAATCTAATGCACTTTGACTTGGCCACAGCTAAGACTGTAAATCCGTATGTCAGATACCAGGCGATTGACATTTTTGTTATGACCATAAATTACGCTGGACCTGGAGCCTGATGTAAAATTATGCATTATGTCACTGTGTCAACTACTCATCATGGAAGACTTTGTTTGATGTTGGTCCTGAGTATGAAACTTCATACTCCTAGAATGCCAATTTCAAATTTAGATGTCAGCCATGATGATAAGGTTTTATAATTTGTGCTTTAAAGCAACTTTAATCTTACAAGTGGGTCTCAATATATAAAGAATAAAATTGTTCAGTGCTTTTAAGGAATATTGTACACATATTGTGGTCACAATATCCTAAAAAGAAAATGTTGATAAAATGGAAAGTAAACACAGTAGAGTGGTTAGGAACACGGACTCTGGAATCAAACCTTAGTTTGAGTCCAGGTCTTTCTTGCCACTTATTAGATGTTTAATCTTTCTTAACCTCATCGTCCCTCCTCCATATATACTATAGGAATAACAATATAATACCTGTTTCATAGAGACATTGTGATGATTAATTGAGATGATGCATGTAAAGGCTTTAGGCTGGTACATTGTGAGTGCTCAATAATCACTAGCTACAATTAATAATAATAATAGAAATAAATATTAAGGGTACCACTCTTAACATCTCGAATTTATAACCTTCCTGAAAATGCAGAGGAAATAATTTCTGTTGTTGTTTTGATGTTGATATTGTAGAACATACCAACTTTTGTCCTGGAGACACATGGAGAATGTCAGTAGTGTGTCCTGAAGATGTATTACTGGGAGGTGACCTGATAATGGATTTTTAAAACCATCTAGATAAATAGATAAAATTCTTTAAACTTTCCATCTCCTGTCTTGCCCCCTCCCCTCCTTGAAGAGAAATTTGGTGGCAATAATGTGTATATGATTTCCATGCTGGAACAAATGATTTAAATTATTTGGGGTTTTGAAGCAGCATGCTGCAGGAGAAAAAGGAGAGGCCCAGAAGTCTGAAACCCAGCCTTGCCCATACAGCTGTCGTCTGCTTTAGGAGACAGGTTTTGGAAGCATCACCAGCTCTGTGATGCTTCTGTGACCTTGGTTAGCTATTGTCCTTTTATCTATGTGTCTGGTACTGCTATTTGTGTACATGTCCATTATTATGCTGGGAACACAGCACAGTGGCTCACGCCTGTAATCCCAGCACTTTGGGAAGCCAAGGGAGGTGGATCGCGAGGTCAGGAGTTAGAGGCCAGCCTGACCAACATGGTGAAACCCTGTCTCTACTACAAATAAAAAAATTAGCTGGATGTGGTGGTGCATGCCTGTAATCCCAGCTACTCAGGAGGCTGAGGCAGGAGAATCACTTGAACCCGGGAGGTGGAGGTTGCAGTGAGCCGAGATCACGCCATTGCACTCCAGCCTGGGCGACAGAGTGAGACTCCGTCTCAAAAACAAAACAAAACAAAACAAACAAAAACAAAAACAAAGTCTTACTTGCCATCAGTTAAACTGTGAGTTCTTTGAGGGTGTTTTATGTATAGTACCCAGGCTGGTGCTGAGTCCTGACTTAGGAAGGATTTGTTGAGTTATTGTGTGACCAGCGTAAAGGTGTGACTGTAGGCTTACTTTGCTGGGTGGTTTTGGGCAATTTATTGACTCCGAAACCCAATGAACCTCACACCTGATTTGCCTCCTGCAAATAGCTAATGTGAACTCAAATGAATAAATGTAAACAGTTTCTGTAATTTCAAAATGCCAGACAATAGAAGATTTAAAAACCTGGTCATGATAATAACAATAATATTGAAACCCAAGCTATATTTACCGTAGTATGCTTCATAATAGTGAGAACTGAAAACAACTGAGATTTTCTGTGGCTCACGCTTGTAATCCTAGCACTTTGGGAGGCCGAGGTGGGTGGATCACTTGGGGTCAGGGGTTTGAGACCAGCCTGGCCAACATGGTGAAATCTCATCTCTACTAAAAATACAAAAAACTTTTAGCTGGTTGTGGTAGCGGGTGCCTGTAATCCCAGCTGCTCAGGAAGCTGAGGCATGAGAATCTCTTGAATCTGGGAATTGGAGGTTGCAGTGAGTTGAGATCATGCCACTGCACTCCAGCCTGGGCAACACAGTAAGACTCCATCTCAAAAAAAAAAAAAAAGAAAAAAAAAGAAAGAAAAAGAAAAAGAATAAAAGAAAAGAAAATTTTATCACTAGGTTATTTGTTAAATCACTGATGCTACCCACACACAATATAGTATTAGGCAGCTGATAATATTTACTGAATGTTTAAATTATGTGCTGTTCTACTGTGAATGAACTGATCTAGGCAAGCCTATCCCCAAAGGCCAAGGGAGCTGAGAGGCCAAAGAAAGAGGCTGACAAATCTAGTTTCTCAGAAAGAAATAGGGACTTACAAATAGAAGCAATGTCTCTGGCAGCTGAGAGATGGTGGATCCCTGCACTTGGCCTGCAAAAAATATCCTTCACAAGTTAGATACCCATCTTTATGAGGGGTTATCTATGCTGTAGGCATTGCTTCTTTATGAGGGGTTATCTATGCTATAGGCATTGCTTCTTTGTGAGGGGTTATCTGTGCTGTAGGCATTGCTTCTTTGTGAGGGGTTATCTATGCTGTAGGCATTGCTTCTTTGTGAGGGGTTATCTGTGCTATAGGCATTGCTCCTTTATGAGGGATTATCTGTGCTATAGGCATTGCTTCTTTATGAGGGGTTATCTGTGCTGTAGGCATTGCTTCTTTATGAGGGGTTATCTATGCTATAGGCATTGTTTCTTTATGAGGGGTTATCTATGCTATAGGCATTGCTTCTTTATGAGGGGTTACCTGTGCTGTAGGCATTGCTTCTTTGTGAGGGGTTATCTGTGCTGTAGGCATTGCTTCTTTGTGAGGGGTTGTCTATGCTATAGTCATTGCTTCTTTATGAGGGGTTATCTATGCTATAGGCATTGCTTCCTTGTGAAGGGTTGTCTATGCTATAGTAGGCATTGCTTCTTTGTGAGGGGTTATCTGTGCTATAGGCATTGCTTCTTTGTGAGGGGTTATCTATGCTGTAGGCATTGCTTCTTTATGAGGGCTTATCTATGATATGGGAATACATTGGTCATCACAGAGGTTTTGTTTCAAGATTGAGTCACTCTGGGTGAAAACAGGCTGTTTTCCTGCATGCCCCCGGCCCTGTTCTAAGCATTGAACAAATATCTCATTTAATCTTTACAACACCCCTTTGAAATCCAGATCCAGAGTCCTCAGTTTACAGATGAAGTAGAAGCTGTTTGACTGGCACAGGAAGAGGTGCACCGTTTTGGGCATCAATCAGAAGCAAGCTGAAGAGCCATTTATTAAGCATAGGAAAAACCCTGATAGGTGATCCATCCAAGAATTAGTAGTCGTTATCTCTGGAGATTAGATTTCTGAGAGAGTTGTTCTCTACAGGGAGTCGCTCTCTACAGGGAGTCAGTGTCGTTCTGTTGCCCAGGCTGGAGTGCAGTGGTGTGATTTTGGCTCACTGCAATCTCCACCTCTTGGGCTCAAGTGATCCTCCCACCTCAGCCTCCCAAATAGCTGGGATTACAGGCATGTGCCACCATGACTGGCTAATACTTTTGTATTTTTTTGTAGAGATGTGGTTTCACCATGTTGCCCAGGCTGGTCTTGAACTCCTGGGTTCAATAGATCTGCCCACCTCAGCCTCCCAAAATGCTGGAATTACAGGTGTGAGCCACTGTGCCCAGCCTCTATAGAGTATTTTGAAATTGGTTTGAAATTTTTTTTTACAATGAGCATGTATTATTTTATATTTAATGAAATAAAGCAATAAATGATCATTCACTTTGTAACTATCCATTTTATTAAAAAGAAGTAGCCAAGAAATGAAATGTTAACATAACTGAAATATTAATTTAATTATTTCTCATTTTGGCAATGAAAGTTATTGAATTCAAGCTAAAATAGTGCATTTGAACCACAATGAGATACCATCTCACACCAGTTAGGATGGCAATCATTTAAAAGTCAGGAAACAACAGGTGTTGGAGAGGATGTGGAGAAATAGGAACACTTTTACACTGTTGGTGGGATTGTAAACTAGTTCAACCATTATGGAAAACAGTATGGCGATTCCTCAAGGATCTAGAACTAGATGTACCATATGACCCAGCCATCCCATTACTGGGTATATACCCAAAGGATTATAAATCATGCCGCTATAAAGACACATGCACATGTATGTTCATTGTGGCACTATTCACAATAGCAAAGACTTGGAATCAACCCAGATGTCCATCAGTGACAGACTGGATTAAGAAAATGTGGCACATATACACCATGGAATACTTTGCAGCCATAAAAAAGGATGAGTTTGTGTTCTCTGTAGGGACATGGATGCAGCTGGAAACCATCATTCTCAGCAAACTATCACAAGAACAGAAAACCAAACACCGCATGTTCTCACTCATAGGTGGGAACTGAACAACGAGATCACTTGGACTCGGGAAGGGGAACATCACACACCGGGGCCTATTATGGGGAGGAGGGAGGGGAGAGGGATTGCATTGGGAATTATACCTGATGTAAAGGACGAGTTGATGGGTGCTGACGAGTTGATGGGTGCAGCACACCAACATGGCACAAGTATGCATATGTAGCAAACCTGCACATTATGCACACGTACCCTAGAACTTAAAGTATAATAATAATAAAAAAAGAAAAACAGATACTCTAAAATAAAAAAAAATAAATAAAATAAAATAGTGCATTTGAAACAAAAGATACCTGCCCCTACCCAGTACTTTTCGTGTTTTCTGGGTCTCAGCAATTCACTTGCATTTGACTTTCATTTATCATATTTGTGAGACTAGGTGAAGTTTTAGCTAATAAGTAATGTAGTATTAAATCTCAGTGACTGCAAAAAAGACTAGAGCTTTCTAGCCAGCAAATGCCTCTTTCCATAAGGGAACAAATTCTCCAACTTTCAAAAATGTAATGTAACAAACGACTCTATTTTAGATTGTATGGAAGTTGTAAACTTTAATTACATCTACATTTTTCTCCATTCACCTGGTATGAAGAGGGAGGGACTCAACCTGGGTGAGCAGCTATTTAAGCATCTGGCACAGGAATCTTGGTCAGCCACATGCGTGTGCAGGACTATAAAGAAGTCCAGGTTTGTGTTGGGAGTCCATCACTAAGTGTTTATGTGCCAGTGAAGTCACCAGGCCTTCAACACCCACAGCCAAGAGCTGTGCCGAGAGAAGGAGGCTGCCACTCCTGCAGTGTGGTTGACAAGCCTCCGTGCCCAGCACCTGCACCTTGTTGCCTGTGGGATTCCAACTCTCATTGTTGCCTCAGAAACTTTTGTTACCACAGAACTTTCTCACACTCACTGGCCCAGACGTTTGCAGAATTCCAGGGCTAGTGTGTGGTCAGGCAGCCAAATTCCAATTTTAGAATGCTGCTTGTGACCATGAAACTCTGTTAACTCAGGCTTTTAAAGGGCTGACATGGTGAGAGAGAGAGAGAGAGAGAGAGGGAAAGAGAGAGAGAGAAACTGTGTTGGGGAGGAAACAGTATGAAAGTGAATAAATAAGCAATTGTTTATTGTTCTCAACCAGGGAACAAGCATATATTTTGATCTCCATAGGATTTGAGTGTTAGCAGTAATAAAACATAGGTATTTGAAATGTGGAATGATGCTGGAATCTTAAATCATCCACATTTCACAAAGGATTGTGTTAAAATTCTTTCAGAAAGGTAGAGGGTTTATTTCACTTCTGAATCCAGTCACTTCACAATCTGCCTCAGTAAAGTGTCTCAGAATTTTACATTTCTAAGTCACTAAGTTTTTTTTATTTTATTTATTTTGAGATGGAGTCTAGCTCTGTTGCCCAGGCTGGAGCGCAGTGGCGCGATCTCAGCTCACTGCAGTCTTCGCCTCCTGGGTTCCACAGATTCTCATGCCTCAGCCTCCTGAGTAGCTGGGATTACAGATGCCCACCACCACGTCCAGCTAATTTTTGTATTTTTTGTAGAAACGAGGTTTCACTGTGTTGGCCAGGCTGGTCTCAAACAGGAGTTCGTGATCCGCCCACCTCGGCCTCCCAAAGTGCTTGGATTACAAGCATGAGCCACTGCGCCCGGCCAAGTCACTAAGTTTTTTTTAATGCCTACAGTAACCCTTTCTCCTTGTGAAGCTTATGGAAGAGCCTACATTAATTCCCTCCCTCCCTTCCTTCCTTCCTTCCTTCCTTCCTTCCTTCCTTCCTTCCTTCCTTCCTTCCTTCCTTCCTTCCTTCTTTTCCCTCCTCTCCTTCCTTTCTTCCTCTCTGCCTTCCACTTTTCTTCCCTTCCCTCTTTCCTCCCTCCCTTCCTCCCATGCCATTCTTTGACAGGTATTATTATCAGCATTGAGGATATAACTTCAAACCAGATGGAAAAGTTTCCTTGCCCTCAAGAAACTGACATTCTAGTGGAGATAAACAGATAATACCTACTACATAAGAACTTCAGAAATATTAAGTGCTATGAATAAAACTAAACAAGGTAATGTGATAGAGAGAGGGGCTGAGAAATGTGGATGGGGGGCCTTCTGCTTTTAATTGGGTGCTCTAGGCAAGCTTCTCTGTGGAGCTGACCCTTCAGTTGAGACCTGAATGATGAGAAACTGTGAGAGATACCGTCAGCCAGACCCGAGGGCTTCCATTTTCCATGTGTCACTGGCGGCAGGTGGGGCGGGATGGTAATACCTACCTCACAGGTTGACTGGGATTAACTGAGGTAACATGCCCAAAAGCCCAGAATAGTGCTTTGGTACTTAATAGCCTTGAATTATAATAGTAGAACTTAAAAATGTTCCCAGCTCCATTTTTCATGCCTGTGGAAGTAGTCATCATATCATCTGTATAAAAATCTGCCAGATATAGAGGTCAGAAGAAAAGATCTGCCAGAGCCATGCCTTGGATTCAGGGTGTAGGACTAAACAAGATGATGCCAGAATCTAGCCCTACCCCTTGAGATTACCAGTGGGGTTGATGATGTTCCTTTGTTTGCCAACTTTATTTCAGGAGTTGGCTAGAGCTTAGTTATTTGATGGATGAGTTGGACATAGGACTTCCCAATACGAACCACGCCTTAGGTTGACTTAACCCGATTCCTCCTCCCCAAGGAGGTGAGATGCAGGGAGCTCTGAAGGCAGGGCCAACGTGCTGGCCTCAGGAGGCCCTGGAGATATGCTCACATGCTTGGCAGGTCCTCCACTGAAATTCCCAAGTTCTGCTCTGCAGAGCGTGGAAGAGATGGCTTTGGCCTGGAAGATTTGATGGCAGGTGTTACCTTGTGGCTGCCAAGAGCTAGATGATAGAGATTCCTCATTGCAAGAATGCTGGAGAAAGCACATTTTACTGTATGTGGGCCAATTTGAATTTCTTCTTACTAGTTGGTAATTGTTGTAGGCTTTGCTTCAAAAAGGTGCATACAAGGCTTACTCGAGTAACACATTTGTAACTAATACTTGTGTTTGTATAGCGTGTACACCTTGACCTGGATCTTTGGGCCTTACCGCAACCTTGGGGGTTGTTAGGGCTGGCCCCAAGAATCGTATCCTCAAGTAGTGTGGCATAGTGATTAAGAGGTATTGATATTCTGAAGCTAGACTTCCACAGGGTTGGGTCCCGGTTCTACCACTAGCAGTGAGATCCTGGTTAACATATTTACCTACTCTGTGACTTGGTTCCTCATGGTAAAGTAGAGATCATCGTACCCACCTCATAGGAGTGCTGTGAGAAGTAAGTTACTCTGTGTAAGCTCCTTAGAGTCATACGTGGGTGTGAACCAAGAGTTAAATGGCGGGGAGACCGAGACTTAAGAGGTCACATCACTGATTCGGGTGAGCAGATTTGCAGAGTTGAGACTCAAACACAAGTTTGATTCTAAGTCTAGTAATCTTCCTACTTTTTCTTATATTTAACAGTTACTGGTTGTGATTTTAAAACAAACTCAGAAAGAAGCATAGGAAGGTATTTAGGGTCCTAGTAATAGAATCGCACACTATTCGAAGTAGTGGTACTGTTATCTCTCTTTTATATATGCGGAAACTGAGGTATAATGCAGTTGTTTTGCAATGACCTGATGTTACTTTGGTTGATATTTTTAGTACGCCATTGGTCTTTTCGTTTCTGGGTCCTGATTTTATAAGCAGTGTAAAAAGCATAAGACTGAAAGTGATGTTTCCAATATTAAAATTAAATGAACTGTCCTGTGAGGCAAAACTATAAAAGAATACAATTAAAAAGATGAATTAGCAATTCAGTTATCACAATGAGATTAGAGGCCAGGCATGATAGCTCATACCTGTAATCCCAGCACTTTGGGAGGGTGAGGTGGGTGAATCACTTGAGCCCAGAAGTTTTAGATCAGCCTGGCCAACATGGTGAAACCTTGTCTCTACTAAAAATACAGAAATTAGCCGGGTGTGGTGGCGTGCACCTGTAATCCCAGCTACTTGGGAGGCTGAGGCACTAGAATTGCTTGAACCTGGATGGCAAAGGTTGCAGTGAGCTGAGATCACGCCACTGCACTCCAGCCTAGGCAACAGAGCAAGGCTCTGTCTCAAAAAAAAAAAAAAAAAAAAAGAGTGAGAGAGATAAGAGACTTTTCTCAATGGTGCTGTCCTTCATCAAATATACCTGAAACTTCTCTTTGCAAATTATCTTAACAATGGGTATCACCTTATTTTATTTATTTGTTTTTTTGAGATAAATGAGTGATCTCGGCTCACTGCAACCTCCACCAGGTTCAAGCGATTCTTGTGCCTCAGCCTCCCAAGTAGCTTGGATTATAGGCATGCATCACCATGCCCAGCTAATTTTTGAATTTTTAGTAGTGACCAGATTTCACCGTGTTTCCCAGGCTGGTCTCAAACTCCTGATTTCAAGTGATCTTCCTGCCTCAGCCTCCCAAAGTGCTGGGATTACAGGTGTGAGCTACCATGCCAGGCCAGGTATGGTATCACCTTATTTTAAATAAGCCTTTAAGGTTAATATTATTTTTTTAAAAGAAAAATTTTATTTGAGCATCAATTTAGTAAAAATGTAGACATTACTTGATACCTTTTATCTTCAGAAATAGAAAGCAGCTTCAAAGGCAGAGCAGGAAAATGGTATGTAATCAATTTGGGAGTAAAAAGCTGTTTAGCTTGTGTGGCCAGATTGTGGTTTTCCTGTGTGGCTCTAGCAGATAGGGACATTTCTTTTGTCTTTCTTTCCTTTTTTATTTTAGTTTTTCTTTGATAAAAGGTCTCGCTCTGTCACCCAGGCTGCAGTGCAGTGGCACAATTGTGGCTCACTGCCATCTTGACTTCCTGGACTCAAGTAATCCTCCTGCTTCAGCCTCCTGAGGAGCTGGGACCGCAGGTGTGTGCCACCACACCCAGCTAATGTTTTCAATTTTTTGTAGAGATGAGGTTTTGCTATGTTGCTCAGGCTGATCTTGATCTCCTCCTGGGCTCAAGTGATCCTCCTGCCTTGGCTTCCCAAAGTGCTGGAATTACAAGTGTGAGCCACCATACCCAGCCTGGAGATTTAAAATGGAGTTCTGTTACCCAACGGCAGCCACAATGAAATGAATGAATGCCCTTCTGAGGGGACTACTGTGAAGGCTAACATTCATGGGGTGCTTGACAGACATCAGCATCAGACACCCTCCGTATGATATGGAGTGGTAATGAAAGCCGCAAACTTATGATCTGGCTTGAAGCCCTAACTTTTCTTTCCAAGTAATTTCTTCAGGGAAAGCCTTTTGGCTTTGACTACAGCTATCCACAAACGGAAAGATTTGAATTTCATGAAGTCTGGGAAAGAGAGTTTTGGGTGGTATGCACACCAACATTATCAAGAGGCTGTTAAAATGAATTTTGCAAATGAGCAAAAAGTAATTTGCATTAAATACAAATATGTTGTCTTGGGGTAAAAAAAAAAAAAAAAAAAGAATCCTGCAGAGCTCTGAGACTGCTAGCAGATGGATTTGAGAGTGGAAATGGGAGGCGAGGTGAGAAGCTGTGGCAGTGGTCTATTGGGAGAGGCAAAGAAATGGGTCAGTTGTGGGCTTGTTTTAATACAAGCAAACAGGTCCCAAGCTCCTGCCTTCTCCAAGCCTATAGCTTGCGGGAGAGTAGGTGGGACCAAAAGTCCTCTAAGCAGATACATTCTATATATACAAAATACATCAAAATATTCTGGTGTCTGTGATTATCCCAATCTGGGAGAATTCTTGGGTGAGGGCTGAGAATTGAGAAGTTAAATTTTCGGTGAAAGTACTATAAAGGTGTGGAGTTCTGGGAAAGTAAGTGTTTACTATGGGAAAGATTGTGAGTGGCTTGGTGGAAATAAGGGAAAGGTGGGTTGGGGTAACTGTGAAGTACCATAGGGAATCTCAGTGGGGTTTCAGGCTGCCAGGGTCAGTCAGTGAGTTACTCTTTGCCCATGAGTGATGTTCTGAGCATCAGAATAACTAGGATAGGATACTGGCATACCATCATTAGTGTGATTCCCTCCCTCCTGCCCTTTCTCTCATTTTGATATGATTGACTCAGACTTTTTAATTAAACTTTTTATTTTCTTTTTACCATGCATACTAGCCTTATACATATGACATAGGGCTCCCTCTTTCCCTTCCTCCCTCCTTCCTTCCCTCCCTCTCTCTTTCTCTCCCTGTGAACGTGGAACTCTCTGCTAATGATTCAAGCTGTGATCATGATTCTTTCTTCTGATCTTGTTTTATATATACAGCAAAAATCAAATTGAGACCCTTTGGAAATAAACACATTAGTACATAGCTCAGCACCAAGCATATAGTGAGTGTTTTTAAAATGTCAGTGGAATGAAACCACCTGGATTAAAGTTAAAAGCTGTTTTCCTAGATCCTTATTGGCTGCTTAATCTTACCATGGATTCTTACAAACCCGTGGACCCTCATGTTAAACTCTTGGAGCCAAACGCCTTTCATATATCAGAATTTTTCAGATTTAAAAAAGTTTATACAGTGCAGATAGCATGTATTATGTAACTTCTTGAGTAGCAGCACCCATATCCAAGCATACCATTTTTTTTGGTTTTGTGATGAAACTTATGAATGTTCACGTTGAACAAATAAAGACAATGCAACTGTAAGTCAGTTCAGGTCAGGTTTTGTCACTAATTGAATTTTCTTTTTTTTTTTTTTTTGAGGCAGAGTCTTGCTCTGTCGCCCAGACTGGAGTGCAGTGGCCGGATCTCAGCTCACTGCAAGCTCTGCCTCCTGGGTTTACGCCATTCTCCTGCCTCAGCCTCCCGAGTAGCTGGGACTACAGGCGCCCGCCACCTCGCCCGGCTAGTTTTTGTATTTTTAGTAGATGGTCTCGATCTCCTGACCTCGTGATCCGCCCGTCTCGGCCTCCCAAAGTGCTGGGATTACAGGCTTGAGCCACCGCGCCTGGCCACTAATTGAATTTTCACCAAGCTTGCATACTTTTGGGTTTCAGAACTTTGGGGTTTTGTAGACCATAGTGGCTTTTTGGAACTATTTCCTGCTTATGTTGCTGTTAACTGTTGCCCAGTGTGCCTTAAAAAAATTGGATTCCCCTAGGTCAGACAGTGGCTATTGTTATCATTTGTCTTCTGTTTCCTGCAGGAAACCTGTACTTCTTTTAGGCTCTGCAGCAAAGAGAAAATCAGAAGGAAAATCGTCTTTGGTCTTCCTTCTAGGTGTCTGTTTTAGATCCTGATTAGCCTTGTCTCTCAATTGTAAAAATATTCCTCTCAGCCACCAGATTCCTCAGTCACTCCCCTGGTCCATCTCCTCCTTTATCAGTGCTTGAAGAGTGTGATGTTGTTCATTGCTTTTAACAATCTAGGGTTTGGCCTGATACAAATGGGTTCTTAAACTAACAAGGGCATATCTGTTTTCCTTCTGAACATTTTAGATTTTAAACATGGAACAGATGTAAAAAGTAATTTGCTTGTTTTAATACAGAGAGAGAGTGACTTCTAATGGCTTCCTGTCTGGGAAGGGTCTTGATCCCATGAACTGATCCCATCTCATCTATTTCTTCCTAATTCCTTTTCTCTTGGTCTTGGTTTCCACCCTTGCTTTTCAGTACTTTCAGGCAGTGTTTTTTTTTTTTTTTTTTAAGACAGAGCTCACTCTGTTGCCCAGGGTGGAGTGCAGCGGCATGATCTCTGCCCACTGCAAGCCCCGCCTCCTGGGTTCAAGTGATTCTCCCACCTCAGCCTCCCAGGTAGCTGAGACTACAGGTGTGCACCACCACGCCTGGCTAATTTTTGTATTTTCAGTAGAGACAGGGTTTCGCCATGTTGGCCAGGCTGGTCTTGAATTCCTGACCTCAGGTGATCCGCTGGCCTCAGCCTCCCTAAGTGCTGGGATTACAGGTGTGAGCCACCGCACCCACCCAGCCTGGGTGGTCTCTTTCTTACCACCCCCATCTCTATTTCTTTTGCCTGCTGCCTCTGCTACCTGCTTCTTTTTAATCGTGTTCACTTTTAGTTGTTCACAATCAGTTGCCAATCTCTGAAAACAGTTTCCTAACAAACACATTTCCTCACTCTTCCCGTTGGAGGCTTTTCTGTTTGGGATTCTGCCCACATATGCAGACACTTAAACTTCTAGTTTCATGGCTGTTTTAGAGGACTTGGGTTGCTGGGCAGCTGAGAGTTGGATGTCTGAGGTGCTGCTGTTTTAAGGAACATTTATATGCATGTGAGTGGTTTTGATTTGAAACTAAGGCTGCTAACTGTGAAATCTGAGAGAGTGAAAAGATTCTTGTAAGATTCCAGGCAATTCTTAGTTCTTTTCATGGTCTGTATATAAGAAGTGTTTTTCTACATCGTTCTTTGTGATAACAATAGATGTTTATAACATTATAGACATTTCACAGGAGACTTTAGTTAAATTTATGAATCATAACTTTATCCTGGCAGTTTTACTTTAGAAATAATATATGCTTAGAGTAATTCAGATAACTCAGTCCTTTGAAGGTTCTCTACATATTACTGCCTTTCACATTTGAAGATAGATTCGGAAATGATTGTCCTCTGGGTGTAAAGAGTCCAATATATACTGCTGTTGTTTCCACATGGCATTGTCATTTCCTACCAGGGACTCTCCCTTTTAAACTTAGAGTTGGCACGGAAACATTATTGCTCAAAAGAGCCACCCATTCCCGAGTGTGTTTGACAGGTCTTTGTAAACAAAATTCTTCAGCCTTGCTGAAATTAGTGGAAAAATCTAGGCTCCCATGTTTACAGTTGACGTGGGTTTTCCTTTCACCTAAAATAACCATTACAAGTAAGACACTAAGTAAAAAGTATACTCATTTCTACTTCGTACATAAAAATAATAGATGTTTGATGTGTTCAGTGAAATTTCAGTTAACTCACAACTCTTTGAGGCCATGGATGGAGAGGTGGCATTATTAGTCTCTACCTCCAGTGCCTTGCACAATTTCTGGGCATAGAAAGAGACATACAATTCATGTTGGGTGAATCAAAGAATGATTGATCATTGGCACCTCCTGATTCTATTTGGTGATCAGAAAAAGTGGCAGGACTTAAGTTATTTTACATACAAACATTTCTTGCAAAATTTGGAGAGGATGTTTTGATGGCTTGAGATCTTTTAATTTCTTTGAGTACTTTCATTGTCCTTCCCACCCCTTCCCTCTCTCCACTCTGAACTGCATAGGGCCTGCCTGCATGAACTACTCACTTCTTCTGACTCCAAGGAAGACCATATCATGTGTTTTAAGTACCCCATAAAGTTTGTCTTCAAAGTAATGCTTCCTTTGCCAAGCTCACAAATGATGGATTTTTGTTTTCCTTCAGCCTGAGGGTCAAGAGAGTGGGCACTTTTGTATGTATCAGTCTTCAGGGCCATTTCCTCCCTCCTATCCTATCCTACTGCCCTCTCCCTGTCTTAGGCAAGAAATCAATTGGTTCCGAGCACTGACCTCCGCTGGGCCAGACAGTTCTGAAAGCCTTTGTGTGTTCATTTCCTTAAAGAAGTGGAAGGTAACATGTTTGAAAGCCGGGCAGCTGTGGCCTGTTCCAAAACATCAATGTTGATTGTTTGTTTTTCTGGATTTTAACAAAGGAGCTTTTGCCAGGAGACCTTTGCCCTCTTGCTCGTTCAAACCCCAAATTACAAAAATATGTAACAAAAATAAAACAGAAGCCAGACTTAAGGTTATCTTGCCAAAACAGGACTTCTTCCTTCTTTAGATTGTACAAACACATGAGTTCCCAGTTAAATTTCAATCAATCATTCCTGATGGATTCAGCTAAAGTTTTATCTTTAACTCATACCACATTGTCTAGTCCTTAGAGCTTAGTTCTATTTCCTCACCTTGTTTACCTACAAAACGGTGCATTTATTTGAAAAAAAGAAGAATTTACTGGTTCCTTTTTCCCTCTGTGTATTCAGCAATAAAAGAAAAAATTCTCTGAAATGCGTGCTGGGGAATAATAAGCAGTATTCCTTGGGTGGTCTTAACAGCTCAACAGTTAGATTGTTCTGAAATTGAAATCCTCAAAGATGATCTGTTCAAAGGAAGAGTGTTGACTTTCTAATCTTTTGGAGAGAGGGAGGGATGCAGCATTGGCTAGAGACAGTATGGGGCGGTGGTAAAGAACATGAACTCTGAGGCCAGTTGGTTTGGTTTCAAATTATCTGCCTCTTACTAGCTGTGGACCTTGGTTATATCACTTAAGCTCACTGTCCCTCATCTGTATAATGGTAATAGTGGTAGTACCTCCTCCATGGTATTATGATTAAATGAGTTAATATCTCTAAAGCACTACATAATAAGTGCTGTGTGTTTTAAAAATACATGAAAAGGAAATACAGATGAGATAATGTTAGAGTTAGTGTCAAGCCCTTGAAGGGAGGGGGCCAGTTTCAAATGAGAAGAGCCAGTAGGGAGTGGCAGAGAAAGCAAGTAAAGTGGAGATTAAATGATAGACGATGCATTTGGCCATTTGGAGTTCTTAAGTAACTTCTAACTGTTCAGAGTGTGACTTTAAGCAACCCAACTTACCTCCCTATCGGTAAAAAGTGACACTTGGCTGGCTCGATATTCTTTTATGTGTCCCAGCCCCAGAAATACACAGACTGGCTTCCATTTTTAGTGGAGTGCTGTGAGCAGAAGCCAGACTGAGATTTCAGGTTGGATTGAGGAAAGATGAAAGAGTTGACACTTGGTGTCTAAGTCATTTCCTGGCAGTGAGAGAGAAGAGTGAACATCATTAATGGCAAAGCCAGGGCTGAGAGGCACGGGCTTGAGTTGCTGTGTAAAGACAATCGCTCACTGCTGCCTGAAGGCTTCCATGGTTTCTTCCATGATTTCTTCCTTTCCTCTCTCAAGCATTTGATTTCCCTTTTTACTTTTTTTCTGACTGTTTCTCTTTCGAAGTTGCCTGTGAAAGGGCCTTCTTGTTTGAAATCTCTTCTTGGGAAGGAAGAAAGTGGCATGCAGCAACATAAATAGCAGGTGCAAATCCTCCAGATGAGTTCCAGCCGAGGGAGAGTGGTGCTTGAGTGGCTGTGCTGAATTCCTCCTCCAACTTGATAGCATATTTTTGGTATTACAGTCAATCTGTGCACCATTTTTTAATGTGTATGTTTTTGTTTTTTTGGTTTGCTTTATTCTCATTTTTTCCCTTGGGCTCTTTAAATAGTGTTATTCTACAAAGGAGCTTTATTTTTTTCTTTTTCTTATTTGTGCTTCTAGTGCTCTGACCCATGGGTTTTTTGAATATAAATTCACTTGCATTTAGCCACCGAGTGAAGGGTACTGATTTCTGAGGAACATACTTATTATTCTGGCATAAGATATGTGAACAGACTGTTCTCTACAGATTTGAATATCTTTGAGAGGTGCTGGTGACAACAATGGCATTTGGCAGCATGATGCTCTGTTCAAACAAATATTCAGCTTGGTTTATATTAGCGTTTGTATCAGGTGGTGGTAAGCACAGTGTTCTCAGATTTGAACCTATAAATAATGATGGAGAAAGGATGGTGAGATCCACAGAAGTGGTCATTGCACTTATATTTTTCAAGTTTGCTTTTCTTGATTTTTCTTCATTAAATTTTCATTCAGTGTTTTTATCAGATGGGATGTGCTAGATGATGCTGCAGTAACAAATGATACCCAGGTCTCAGTTGCTTAAAGCAACACCGTTTTCTTTATTGGCTGTGCTACATATCCATGGAGGGCTGGCCTTCGTATAGACCTTCTCTGTGGATGCGCATTGATAGATATCCCCCGTCACCAGTTACAAGGGCAATGAAAGGAATTATGGTGAATCATGCACACTGTCTTGTGGGATTTGGCTTAGAAGTAATATTAGTTCTGCTCACATTCATTGGCCAGTCAATGAAAGGCAAGTGCAATGGCCATGCCTAACTTCACATGGGCAGGGAAACACGATCCTATAACGTTCCTGGAGGAAGGAGAATTGGAAATATTTGGTGAACAGCACTAAATGCCTAATACAGTATAGACCTTATGTAAGCCAAATACCATAATGGTGTCTAGGGGCACAAAGATGAATGGAGTGTATTCTAATTCTAGAGAAATCATTATTTTTTTTGGGAGGGGGAAATAGCTTTATATAGGAATTTCAAAATGATGGTGATGAAGCTAAGATGGTTTTAAAACCATTTCTGTATTTTATTTTATTGTTTGTTTATTTATTTTTTGAGACAGAGTCTTGCCTTGTCGCCCAAGCTGGAGTGCAGTGGTGCGATCTTAGCTCACCACAACCTCTGCCTCCCGAGTTCAAGCAGTTCTCCTGCCTTAGCCTCCCGAGTAGCTGGGACTACAGGCATGTGCCACTACACCTGGCTAATTTTTGTGCTTTTAGTAGAGATGGGGTTTTACCACGTTGGCCAGGATGGTCTCGATCTCCTGACCTCGTGATCCGCCCACCTCAGCCTCCCAAAGTGCTGAGATTATAGGCTTGAGCCATCGTGCCTGGCCCCATCTCTGTATTTTAAAAGATTAGGAATGTTTCCTTTATCAATTCATTTCTCCAGTTTTTGTAAGTATCTTCCAAAAGTTACAAATAGCTACTAAATAATCTTCAGAACTTAAATCTGATGAAGAAAAATTGGCTTTACGTTAATTTTACATAATACTTGGGTCCTCTCTTGAATCTTTATATGTGAAAGACATCATTTTTGTGGTTTTGCCATGCTTTAGCAGTCTAAAAATTGAATGTGCCTAAGGAGAATAACTTTTTTATTACATGCTGGCTTAAATCTCAGACAGAATTCCATTGAAAGCCAATTGGTTTTCTGTTTTTTTTTTTTCTATGTGTCTTTCAGTGCTGAAATTGGAAATAAACCAGCATTATGGCTTCATAATGGAAAGTGTAGCAATTCTGCACAATACCCAAGCAAGTTTGTCATTTAAAATAGCAGACATCTGTCAGAAGTTGGTGCTGACCTTCTAAACTGCAACTGAATGTTCAGATTGTTATTTCTCCATCCTCCTCAGATGCATTTCCAGTGTTGGGCTCACAGCCCCATGCTTCTTGTCTGCTTCCTAGTGGGTTATGGGTTGTTTCCTAGAGTCTAGACATGAAATGAAAAATGATTATGTAATCTATTTCGCTTCTTCTCTGCAAAATTCAGAGGAAGGGTGAAAGCTTTGAGACATACCACGTCCCCCTGGTTGGTGGAAAGAGCAGATTTTGGGAATCTATAGACATTGGGTTGGAATCTTGGCCAGCCCCTTCCTACCTGTAGAACTTTGGGCAGATTGCTTTATCTCTTTAATTCTCAGCTTCCTTCCCAGTAATATGAAGAGCCTAAGAACTGTTTCAGTGGCTTGTTGTGAGGGTTAAATATATGATTCATATAAAATGCCAACAGTGTCTGACATGTAACAAGCACCCAATAAATATTGCCTGTTGGCACAGTGCTTACTGGTTTTTAAAGAACTTCATTACATATTATCTCATGGGAATACACCAAGGAGGTAAAAGGTATCTAGCTGAATTAGTTTTCCATTAACTTCCCAAAAAAATAAATACAGACTGCATTCTCTTGGAGTCACAGTTGACTTTGCAAAGATCTTATTTAATTATGTGTATGTTTTCTTCTCTACTCACATTTTCCCTCACCCATCATCTTGTTAGATTACGTATAGACTGAATCCGGTACATTTTTTAAGTTATAAATCTTTTCTTGTGCTATTATGAGTTTTGGGTGATTATTTCAGCCAGCAATCAATGATTAAGGGCTGAGGGGATTGGTGTTAATACTATAGGAGAAGAGGCCAGGCACGGTGGCTCATGCCTGTAATCCCAGGACTTTGGGAGGCTGAGCTGGGCGGATCGCAAGGTCAGGAGATCGAGACCATCCTTGTTAACACGGTGAACCCCGTCTCTATTAAAAATACAAAAAAAATTAGCCGGGCGTGGTGGTGGGCACCTGTAGTCCCAGCTACTCGGGAGGCTGTGGCAGGAGAATGATGGGAACCTGGGAGGCAGAGCTTGCAGTGAGCCAAGATCTGGCCACTGCACTCCAGCCTAGGCGACAGAGCGAGGCTCTGTGTCAAAAACAAACAAACAAACAAACAAACAAAACAAAACAAAAAAACTATAGGAGAAGAAAACAAAAACTTTTATAATTTTAATAATAATCACTAACACCAGTTGAATAATAAATCTGTGCCTAGTTCCTAATTGAAGTTTTCTTTTTTCTATGAAATCATAGTTAATTTTCTCCACTCTGTAAGGTAACTATGACTATTACTTGCACATTGCAGGTGAAGAAATTTAGGCTAAGATGTTAAGTAATTTGTCCAAGGCAGTATACTTAGTAAGATTAGCACTAGAATTTAAATCCAAGATCGTTTGATTTCAAAATAGCTGTTTTTCCCCACTCAGCTCTATAGTACAGATAAATTTGAGTTTAAAATAGGGAGGTTATATTCCTGGCTGATGCATGTTGTGTGAACACTATCTGAGTGGATTAATTGTGGCATTTAAAAATAACAGGGTGTATTGTTGGCTTTGTGTACAGTCTAAACTTCTTTTCTGGATGACTTTAAAATATGAGTGTGTTGCTGCTCCTGATTCCTAACAGGGAACGTTAGAGACCTGGAAGCCTGTCCTTTGTGTAACTCTCTATGTATAACGTCAGATTCTGTGGACAGGTGGCCCCTCATCTGCATCCCTAACAGGAGGGTTAGTAATGAGAAGTAAGGGTAAAGATAGAAGCTAGAAAAACGAATAGGCTGTACCTTCCCGTCTGAATTATTCTCTCATTTTTCTCATCCCTGACAACTTTCTCAATAAATTGGCCTAGCAAGTAGATCCATGGGTCTTCTGTCCTTGTTGGGAATAGCGCCATTTGGGCACAGCTTTGCCATCAATTTTCCATATAAAAACATTTCCTAAGGTAAACATTAAGGCCTGAATGACAACTATAGGTTGAGATTTTTACTTTGACTGATGAGGCTTACTTGGCTGGACATTATTTTTCAATGGCAACGATCCTTTCTGTTTTAAAACCTGATTGTTAAAATATAGGACATATGGGAGATCTTAAAAAGATCAAGTTCCAAGTATAATTCTTTTTCAAGTAGGCAGTGGAGTCTGGTACATAATGTTCCAATCTAGTTTCACGGTCCTTTTGATCAACCCAAAATAAAACTGAACAAGACAGCATCTCTGAAAGGGTTAAGTCCCTGGAATTTCACACTTAACAATTGGCATTATGTTCTTTGCATTCTTGAGGAATTTTCTCACTGATGTCAAAAGACTTTGGTTTGTTATGCAAGACAGTGGTCCAGTGACTTTGCATATCACATTCTCTTAACATGAGGGAAATCCCTGCATGCTAATTGGAGAAGGAAAAAAGTAGTGCAAGTGGTTCTTTGGCTAGAGATGAATTAAATGAGGGAGGGCATTTAGTGAAAAAACAAAGCCCAACAAAACCCTTGCAAATGAGCGGGCATTCTTTTGAAGTGGCTGCTTACTCTAGTCGTTTTGTGTAGTCTTACTGCTGTATCACTGTGATTCCATTTTTTGGGGGAAAACACTTGAATGTATGTATAGTTTGTTTTTTATTTTTCTGATTGTTTTAATTACCTATTGCTGTGTAAGAAACCACTCCAAACTTAGTGGCTTAAAATAACAACAATTTATTGTTTCTTAAGTTTCCAGGAGTTGACTAGTTCAATTCTGTTCCATGGGTTGTTGGCTGTCCCTATGTTCAGTTGGTGCTGGGGCTGGGATGGAAGGTCCAAGACATCTTTTCTCACATGTCTGGTACCTCAGTGCTTCTCCACGTGGCCTCTCTACCTGGCAGGTTTGGGCACCCTCATAGCATGGTGGTCTCAGGGTAGTTGGACTTCCTCAGGTAACTGGCCTTCAAGGAAAAGAAAGAAGAAGCTGTTAGTCTTCTTAAGACCAAGCTTGAAAGTGGCAGCATGTTACTTCCACCATATTCTGTTGGTCAAAGGAAGCCCTAGAGTCAGTCCAGATTCAAGGGAAGTCAGGGAAACAGACCCCATTTCGGGAAGGGTGGAGTGGCATGTCCCTATAGGAGGAAATGAATTGGTGGCCCAAATTGCACAAGTACAGGCAGGACTGAGGGCAGAGGGGCTCATCCTGGCTGGTGGGAACACCAAGGGCAGAGGAGAGTTTTGTCCCACTTTCTGTTTAGGGTTCTGGGCAGACACTGCTATGTGAGTAACTTCATGCCAGCTTGGAAGGGGGATACTTCCAAGTGACATGAGAGGACAAAATGGTGAGGTCAGGTGGAGGAGGCCCCAGGGCACTCACCAAGCCTCTCCCAGCTCCTGTGTGATGGTGGAAGTAGCCAGATGTTCTGGAATTCTTTCAAGGGAGGGCTCAGAAGGCAGCTGAGTTAAGAGGCAGTGGGCTTAGGACAGGAACTGGGTGGAAAATGAGACCCAGAGCTGGCTGTGGCACCACTGGAGGCCAGCCAGTGGCACTCTAAAGCCCTGGTCACCAGCTGTAGACATCAGCTGCAGATGTCCATGGAATATCCAGGGTTGAAGAGCTAGCCAGTTTCACTCCCATGGTCACCAGGCCAGGCAGCAACCCAGACTAGCTGCTTTGCAGCAGAGGGCAGCTAGGATGTAGAGGACAACATGTGATTTGCATTCTCCATCTCTCACATCACCATAATAATGGAGACACTCTCCCCTCTCCCCATACACCTGGTTACTGTTGGTTTTTGGGTTTTCTTTTTGAGACAGAGTCTTGCTTTGTTGCCCAGGTTGGAGTGCAGTGGTGTGATCTCGGCTCACTGCAGCCTCCACCTCCCAAGTTCAAGAGATTCTCCTGCTTTGGCCTACTGAATAACTGGGATTAAAGGCACCCACCCCCATGCCGGGCTAATTTTTGTATTTTTAGTAGAGCCAGTGTTTTGCTATGTTGGCCAGGCTGCTCTTGGACTTCTGACCTCAGATGATCCGTTGGTCTTGGCCTCCCAAAGTGCTGAGATGACAGGTTTGAGCCACCATACCCAGCCCTGGATACTGTCCTGATGAACAGAAATCTGAGTGACTGAGCGTGTTGTCTAAAAAGACCGAACCTGAAGGAACTGTTTAATTTATTGCATAGGAGTAAATATTTGCCAGACTTTTCTGCAGTTGGGTCTTCCTTTTTCCGGTAGTCTGAATAAAGTCTTCCTATGGTTGTTCACATCCTCATCCGAAGAGCCTCTGGCTAGATTATCTTATATGGAAACAGAGACTTTGCAGATATGGTTAAATCAAGGATCTTGAGATGGGGAGATTATCCTTGGTTATCCCAGTGGACCCTATGTTATCCCAGAAGTCCTTATAAGAGGGAGACTGGACATCAGAAGCAGAAAACGG
This sequence comes from Colobus angolensis palliatus, assembly GCF_000951035.1. Classification (NCBI taxonomy): domain Eukaryota; kingdom Metazoa; phylum Chordata; class Mammalia; order Primates; family Cercopithecidae; genus Colobus; species Colobus angolensis. Next base: position 1,684,117 of record NW_012116154.1, on the reverse strand, counting down.
AGAGATGACGATGGAACCAGGTATTGGAGCGATGCATTTCGATGATGGAAGAAGGGACCATGAGCAAAGGAAATCAGGCAGCCTCTAGAAGCTGGAAAGGGCGTGGAAAACCCCCTGCTCCCCGCGCCGGAGCCTCCAGAAGGAAGGCAGCCCTGCCAACACCGGGACATTACATTTCCTACCCCCAGAACTGTAAGAGTCAATTTGTGTAGTTTTAAGCCACTAAACTTAATGTGGTAACTTGTTAGAGCAGCAACAGGAAACTAATACACCCTTCTTGTCCTAAACCAGTCACTTAGAAACACTGAAGCTACCATTTCTTTGCTCGTTTGAGTGCAGAATAAAGCGAATAAAGTTCTATTTTATTTTTTTCTCCCATTCATTTTCCTAGTAAGATATTATTTCTGACTATTTGATGAGCAAGAACGTTGAGGGGTAGGGAGTGAAGTTCAGTAACTTTGCCCGGGTTGGATGGTTAATGATTGAGCAGGATTAATCTAAGCTACAGAGACACTGTCTGGGAATATCATGCAAGAGCAGGGTCTCATATAAAAATGTATTAAGTAGAAGTTTATATACAGAGTAAGCTGTTAATATCTCAAAAATCTTATTTCTGAAGTCCTATATTGTAGCAACTTACTGACATGATGATTCCTATAATAGAAATAATAAAACAATTGCCACTACATGACTCAAATTATCCACTCCTTCTTATTTTGAAGACTTCACTCAACTTCTCAAGAAATAACCAGTGTACCGTATTTGTTCCACTTTCAATGATATGGGCACTTTTCAGTTTATTGCTTTTGTAAAGTTTAGTTCTAATAAAGCTCATAGAGCCATAAGAAAATCTCTTTAAACCTTGTTTTTCTATTAAAAGAATACATTCTGGGTTGTAAATTAGGAGGCCAGGAATTCTTCTTCCCTCTTTGGAGGTAATAGTGGTGATGGTTTGAGCTGTCTCATTACCTAGATCTAGGTATCTGGACTCCACAACTGTTCACTTTTTGTACTTCTCCATCTGTGTAGAGATGGCATGACATTTGTCTGAATGTGAGTGTACCTCCAGTTTACCTCTCCTTAAACTTTTCTAACCTAGAGAAGTGAGCAGTTGCCACCACTGGAGGACTGGGGTTGCAGACTTACTTAGGGCCTGCTCATGGGTCTGGGGCTTTAAAAAAATAATGTCCATATGTTGGGGACACCTTGTATTAAGAATAATCTTTGTGAGCCAGTTAATGCTGTGAGAGATTTTTTCCTAACACTGTCATTGTGCTATTTGCAGCACAAGTTCCAACAAAACAGCTTTTCCATTTTATCATCGGGATTGTAGAAGCAGCATGTAAAGTAATTAAAATAATGGCACCAGGGCAATCTGTGTGAGAGATGCTGTCAGGACTGGAAATGGAATGCAGAAATTTCCAAATTTCTGTGCGTACTCTTTGGTCCTTCCCAAGGAACCTTCACATGTGTTTCAGTCCTTGTGGAGGATGGAAAAGTACAATTTTGTCAGCGTCTGGGTATATATTGGAAGTGTGGAGCTGGTTGGAAAAAAAAATTCATGAAGGCGATATAAAGCAGAATATTAGGGTAAAAACACATGGTTTTTGTCTGGTCTTTTGTATTTCCTATGTGAAAGGTGAATCCTTGAATCTGAAAATGAAAGCCATCTCCAATGTCTCCTAGGTAATACGTCAAATACTGTCACGGACCTCGGATCCCTTTCATTACACTCTTTGTTATTTCTGAATGTGAACTTGACACACAAATCTTCTTTTAAGAAGGCTTTCCAGAAGGCCTACTGTAGCTGTGTGCATGCTTTAAAATAAAAGTAAATCCCTTTCTCACTTAAACAAAACAAAACAAAACACCAACCTATTTGTGTCCATGAAAAATATCTTTGCATGTCTAGACAGTAGTGCTGATCAGCTGCCTTTTGTAAGGAAGGAATACAGAAAAACTATTATCCTCCCCAGAAACCTTGTAAGGTCCTATGTGACCCAAGTGACCTCTCACTCAACTAGTGAAACAGGAGCCAGAAGTGTGCAAGGAGCCTGAGCTGGAGCTTGATGCTGATGTTATAAATCAGCCTTGGCATTACTGGGCTTTCCTGTTTTTAGCCAGCAGTCCTTGGGGACTGTTGCTGATTGAGGGTGAAAAAAATTTCAGAACCATTGTAAGTGGTGACACTGACATATCATTAGGCTTCCACCCAGATGGCATTTGTAACAGATAGAAAGGAAACTGTAATGGAATTAACTTAAAGAAGAAAGAATTAAAGCACAATTTTACAGGCATAAATAGCATGGGAAGGATCGAAAGGGAACTTTTATTTGCTCTTTGCTTTTGCTAGATACTGAGATTGGTGTGTTGTAGGTGGACTTCATGACAATGAGGAAAAGTTTTTGTTTTTCATTTACAGAGTGGCCAGGAGGATCCTATGCCGGCTAGTTGAAGTTATCTGTGTTTACCTCTCTGTTCCATGTAAATTCAGTTTTTTCCCTCTTCTTCTCCTGGGCATCTTTTTTTTTTTCTTTTTCTTTTTGCTTATGACTGTAAGTCATTAAAGCAGTTCCCGAAAACTGTCCTTAGGTCTTTAGCTGTTGTTGGATGCAGTTGAGAATTTTGTGCTTTCACAATGGCCCAAAGTAAATTGTCACATGTGGTTTAAGTCTGGGCCCTGCAGTGACCACTGGATGATCATATCCATATCCAGTCCATGATACACTGAATTTGTTACCAAAATATCTTCTAGCTGGAATATGAGAAAGTGCTGGGGGCATTCATTGTTTTATTGCAGGATAGCTGTTTTCCCCAAACAGCTACCTTTCTTTTTTTTCCATACAGCTGTGGAATAAAACACATCCAAAGTATTTTCAAGTATGTGATTGACCCTTGTATTGAACAGATATTAAAACTGAATATTTCATGGCATGAGGAAGCTGCTCATTGAACAGAGTTGTACCTTCCTTCATCCATATCTGCACAGATGAGAGAATGCAGGTTCAGAGAAGTAAAGGAACTTGTTCGGGCCACATTGTCAGGCAAGTAGTGGAGCAAAGACTCATACCTGGTCGTGTGTGATTACAGTGCTTGTGCCTTTTAATTTTTCTTTTCTTTTCTTTTTTTTGTTTTTGACAGTCTTGCTGTGTTACTCAGGTTGGACATAATCTCTGCTCACTGCAACCTCCATTTCCCGGGTTCAAGCGATTCTTCTGCCTCAGCCTCCCGAGCAGCTGAGATTACAGGTGCCCGCCACCACACCCAGCTATTTTTGTATTTTTAGTAGAGACAGGGTTTCACTATGTTGGCCAGGCTGGTCTTGAACTCCTGGCCTCAAGCGATCTACCGACCTCAGCCTCCCAAAGTGCTGGAATTACCAGCATGAGCCGCTGTGCCTGGCTGGCTTGTGCCTTTTTATTACAGAACTTTTCAGATTTCTGCAGTGAAGGACTATGTTTGTTTGTTTGTTTTGCTTTTGTTTTTTTTAATTTCCAATCCGCTGTAATACAGGGCTGACTGCACAGGATCAGCATGCTGCTTGCATCACATGCACCTCGCCCAGGCCAGCTGGCCAACACCTAAACAGATTTACATCTCGCTCAGCAAGATGAGTCCTGCCATCACATGACTTGGATGTGGTGGTGATGGCCAGACTGCTGTAAATGTGGATTCTCAATCCTGTAATGTACAATGCCATGGACCAGTAGTGATCAATTCACAGATCATGCTTGAAGTAATACTGCTTTGGTTTAAGGGTTAGGGGAGCATCTGTCAGAGAAAAGCCAGACTCCTTTGACTAAAGAGAAACATTGGGAGCGCTGTTGGGAGGCTAGGAATAGAATACGTGGAAGATGTACCCTTCAGCATGCAGATGGTGTGGTTTCTTATTCTCTCCGGGACAAACTTGAATTCCACCAAGTCATGCTCTGATTCAGTACATGCAGATTTTAGTTCTCAAGTCAGATGGGGACATAATTGCAGTGTCCACTATAGGAAAAACACCAAGCGATTTCTAATACCTACAACAAGCAAAATTTACGTGGTAGAAAGGGGTTCAAAAAGGGGACCAGTGCCGTGGCTCATGCCTGTAATCCCACTTTGGAAGGCCAAGGCGCATGGATCGCTTGAGCCCAGGAGTTTGAGACCAGCCTGGGCAACATGGTGAAACCCCCATCTCTACAAAAAAAATAAAGGAATTAGTTGGGTGTGGTGTTGTGTGCCTGTTGTCCCAGCTCAGGAAGCTGAAGTTGGAGGATTGCATGAGCCCGGGAGGTCAAGGCTACAGTGAGTTGTGATTATGCCATTGCACCGCAGCCTGGATGACAGAGCAAGATGCTGTCTCATTAAAAAAAAAAAAAAAATTAAAAAAAATTTTTAAAAAAGGGGGCTGGCTGCAGTGTCTCACGCTTATAATCCCAGCACATTGGGAGGCTGAGGTGGTCAGATCACGAGGTCAGGAGTTAGAGAACAGCGTGGCTAACATGGTGAAACCCCGTCTCTACTAAAGATACAAAAAAATGAGCCAGGCATGGTAGTGCATGCCTATACTCCCAGCTACTCCAGAGGCTGAGGCAGGAGAATCATTTGAACCCAGGAGGTGGAAGTTGCAGTGAGCCGAGATTGTGCCGTTGCACTCCAGCCTGGGCGACGGGGCAAAACTCCATCTCAAAAAAAAAAAAAAAAAAAAAAAAAAGGACGAGGGCAACATCCTTGCATGAGTTTCTCCAGAAAACTTTATTAATTCACTTGGTGATTTGTTCAGCTTCCTCACTGAGCATCTCCTGTACAGTAGGCACTTTGCTTGATGCTTCATAATTAAGGTAGTGTTCCTATACTTTGTAATTTACACCTGCTGGAGGAAAGGAAGAAGTAACAAGAAGACATTTTAAAAATTATTAAATAAACTTGAGCATTAATTTTATTAGTTTCCCCTCTATAATTAACAAATTTAAAGAAAATATTGTTTAATGCTTAGTTATATCTTTTTTAGGTGATTAAATAGGGTCTTCGTAGTAATTTTATTTTTTAAGGTCTTTAATCAGGAAACTGGTGTCTAACTAAAACAATGTTTCTATGGGAAAATCACATCCTACAGAAATATTTTTGGCTTCAATGCTTTCCTCAAGAATAAAACCTGTCAGAAGTGTGAAAACTGCCTGTACTTAGCAGAGCAATTTGTTATGTGAACCAGTATTGGTAAATGTCCCTAAATGGTGCCACTGGGTTTCTTTGACCTGAGATATAATAATCTCCTAGAATTTTATGTTCTATAAAATACAGAAAAAATACCATGGTCTATTATTTGTTTATTTATTTTTTTGAGACAGCGTCTTACTCTGGCACCCTGGCTGGAGTGCAGTGGCACAATCTTGGCTTACTGCAACCTCCACCTCTTGGTTTAAGCGATTCTCCTGCCTCAGCCTCCCAAGTAGCCAGGACTACAGGCACACACCACCACGCCCAGCTAATTTTTGTATTTTTAGTAGAGATGGGGTTTTGCCATGTTGGCCAACCTGATCTTGAACTCCTGACCTCAGGTGATCCACCCGCCTCTGCCTCTCCAGAGTGCTGGGATTATAGGTATAAGCCACTGTACCTGGCCCATGGTCTATTATTGATAATATAGCAGACCTATTTCTATGGTGACTAAATATAACAGAAATTAATGATGTTCTTAAAAACTTTTAAAATGATACTGAATACGAATATGTGGCAGAATAAGAAGTTTGGTCTTAAGTCTTTGATTCTGATTGTTCACAGATTCTTTTCCTGCATGTTCAATTTTACTTCTCTTTCATAGTGTGGAGATCTCTTTCCCTTGGTGTTGCATTTGTAGGTATGAATGACATGAGCCCCTCTTCCCAACACTTTATTGTGAAAAGTCAAAGATGCCATGTATTGCTAGGGATTTTTAATTCAGCTTCTGTCTCGGGTAGAAATTAATTTACTAGGAGAAGATATAGAAATCCTGGTTTTATAGTCATCAATGAAAAATGAAATTTGCTTGTATTTTGGTGAAAAATGAAAACCGAAAAGCTTCTTTATAATTTAAATCTATTAGCAATGTTTTAAGCAAAAATCTAATTAATGTGTTTTTAAAAATATTGGTATTTGTCTTAGTTTCCATGGCCAATCCTCTTTCTTATTGTCCTGTTTCTGAGTTTCTATAAAGAAAGACTTAAAAACTTAGGGCATGCTTTCTCTCCAATCGGTCATTTTTTTTTCCTTTGGTAAAGACACCATTGTGCCTTGGTTTTAATATGAGGAAAAATGAAGGTGGGAGTGGAATTTGCATTAAATATTTGGAGTTTTTCTTCCTCCCCACCCTCAACATCTAAAATATGCATGGGATTTGGAAAACAAATTAGAAACAGGATCTTTCACAGATATTTTAAAAATGCATTTCTGAATGGTGGGGAGTTTTGATTTCTGAATAGTGCCATTTCATTTAGGAGCTTAGGTTGCAAAGTTGTATCTAATACTCATTTTCTTTTTCTTGGTTTTTATTTTAACTTCTTAAAGATTGAAAGTCTTTTTAAGAAATTGATATTAAATATCCACTTTGCTAATATAAAGTAGTTTGCTAGTATAAACTAATAATGGTATAAGCAATTTTAATTTTATAGGTTTTTGCTGCTGTTGTTTGTTTTTGATGTGGGATATCTGCTAAGGAAATAGAGAGTAATTAGACTCAGAAATGGTTTTGCTTCTTTGTCTCTTTCTGTCCCTAAACTCTTGGGTTAGTGGGAACACCGAGACCACAAGAGCTGTGATTCTTTCTCTTAGACATTAATTTTAAAATAGCCTGGGTGTGGTAGCTCATGTCTGTAATCTCAGCAATTTGGGAGGCCGAGGTGGGCAGATCACTTGAGCTCAGGAGTTCAAGACCAGTCTGGTGCAACATGGTGAAACCGCATCTCTACAAAAAATACAAAAATCAGCCAGGCATGGTGGTGTGCACCTGTAGTTTCAGCTACTTGGGAGGCTGAGGCAGGAGGATCACTTGAACCTGGGAGGCTGAGGCTGCAGTGAGCCATGATCATGTTACTGCCTTCCAGTCTGGGCAACAGAGCCAGACCCTGTCTCAAAAATAAATAAATAAATAAATAAATAAAAGAGGACAGATGGACTGGTACAAACCATCAAAGATACATTTTACAAAAGACACAAGTTTGGCCACTTAGCATCAGCGTCTATTCTTGCCCACTTTTGTATGCATGCTTAGCATATTCCCCAGCACACACATGGCTCAAATATGTATTCGTGGAGCAAGTGGATGAAGGAATTAATTGAGTGTGTAACCAACTAGTTAACCAACTAGCTGATTTCACAGATAGTTGAGAACTCATCTGTGTGGGTTACCATTGTGGATTGAAATGACCTGCATTTTTCAAACAGGTACCTCTCTTCATTTTGGTTGTGTTGACAAAGAAAGACTCTGTAACACTCAGAAATCTAAATATAGCTCCACACAGATGCACACTTGTTATAATAATGCAGTATGGAAATTAATTATAGATTGAATTTTAATCATTTAAACTGCACACATCTCCTACCCCTTCCTCCCTCTATTGTATCACATGTAATTACATTATTATACATCAATCATTTAACTGGGGTAAACAATAATTGCTGGAAAACTAAGATGTTTAATTTGAAGAAACGAATTGCTAAGTAAATGAAAGGGAAACATACAAATGTACTGGGTGATTCTTTTGTGTAGCTGTTTGTTTAGCAATTCAGGAAGTAACTTAAACTTTGCCTGCCAATATTGGATGCTAGATTTTTATCAAAGGAAGGGTCCTATCATTTTTCATATGTGTTTAGTTAAATGGAAACATAAGCTAGCAAGCAACGGTTTCACTTTTGGGAAATGATTTCCCTCGTAAAAGCTTCGTGTCTCATGCTCTAAGGTAAAGAGAAAAAAAATCATATTGGATGTTTTTTTTCTTTCTGCTCTGGGAAGTGCATCAAATGTAACCAACACAGTGAATTCAGACCACCTGTGAGATTCCAAATTGCTTTTCCTGAATCACTGTTGAATTAAATAAAAACATTTGATTATGGTACTTAAAGCAAATCAAGGAATATTCAGATAAATCAGTGGATAAACACATTTAATAGTACTATGGACTTTACTCTTATTGCAGATGGATTATTATCCAATGAAACCATTCTTCTTTCATGTTGTAAATCTTTCCAGATTTCAGGAAGCCAGGGCAGCTGTATTTTTTTAAACCTTCACATGTGATCCAAAAGTACCATATCCTAGGAGAAACGAAGATCTGTTAATTTACAGTATTTGTAAGCAATGGCTAAACTCTTTTCTGTAAACATCGGAAATACACCTGGTAAAGGAAAGCTCTTCTGCCAGATAAAATGGAATGTTCTCAATTAACCAAGGGAGCAACTTGGATGAGAGAGGCCCACAGAACAAGTGCTGCTGAGCGTCTGATTCCAGTCTGTGAAGGATGTGAGGGAGTTTGCCTGGCCTCAGGGCTAGAGAACTATTAATATAAGCAACTCAGCAATTTCCTTCTATATTGCACACTTTGTCTTGATGTCTTGAGGAATATGCTCACTTAAAACTCGTAGACTCAAGGAAAAGCAAGCTGGCTAGACTCAAACTGAATCATAGAAGAGGCTACATCTGTCAGAGAAAACGCTGTGATTATGGACAGTGCAGATATTCCTATCTGGATAGGTATTGTCGGTGCGACTGAAGAGAGCTGAAATGTGTGCAAGAGATGGCTCAGAGATTGAAGAGCACTTCCAATTTCTGTGACTCTGAATAGTTCCAAAAATGTAGAGATTCATTTGGTTTGAGTTTATGTTCTGCCAGGTAGTCTTTGTACAAAATTCTATTTTTGCTACTCCTAAACAGCTTTTTGGTGACTTTTCAGTCATGTTACATATGACTGAAATATATGTATGTGTGTATATGTGTATATATAGATATATAGTACAGGGCATAGAATAAATTTATTAATGTTTCATTGAGAACATAAGACTGAAATACAATTACAGAATGTTGAGGAAAATCAATATTAATATGTGAGTTTGATCTTAAGGGTAGGTCAGTGGACCTTGAACTATTTGGTTGGTGTCAGGCCATGCCTGTGGTGTGTCTTCATTGGCCAGCACAGTGGCGTCTTTGTCTGGGAATCTCTACTCTCTACCTCTCATTAGGGTGGTCAACATATCACAGTGGCCTTTCCCTTCCCAAATAACTGTGAGAACAAAAGTGCCAACACAAGCATAAACCCTTGCCAAGTACAACAGCATGAGGTTCCATCAGCCCTAAAGAGGGACATCCTGAGAACCCTCAGTGCCCTCTGAATTGGTCATCACAGCAATGGGATTTTCAGTCTTGCTCAACATTGGGGATTTGAATAGCTCTTAGGATAATCTCTTCTCTAGTGGTTAAGGATGTAGTCCCCATAAAAGAAATCTGCTTGTGGGTAATATTTTGCCAAAATCTGACCATCCATAGTCTGATGTGATGACCAGGCCACCAGACTGAGATTAAAGAGCTGAGTTATTTATTGACAAAGGCACCAACTTCTTCTAGCTCAGCATCTTGCTCAATAACCACCGTGTGCTTTTGTAGGCGCATGAAGAGAACATTCAACATTTTCCCATTCTTTTTTTTTTTTTTTTTTGAGATGGAGTCTCGCTCTGTCACCCAGGCTGGAGTACAGTGGCACAATCTCGGCTCACTGTAACCTCCACCTCCCAGGTTCAAGAAATTCTCCTGCCTCAGCCTCCTGAGTAGCTGGAACTACAGCCATGCCTGGCTAATTTTTGTATTTTTACTAGAGACAGAATTTCACCATGTTGTCCAGGATGGTCTTGATCTCCTGACCCCATGATGCACCCACCTCAGCCTCCCAAAGTGCTGGGATTACAGGTGTGAACCACTGTACCCGACCCCCATTCTTTATTAAACTTATAGGAAGCCTGTTTATATCTCAAGCCTCTGATTGACAACAGTTGATTGATTGTCTGTGAAAGGTGAACTTTTACCATTCTGTGTTCCCAAGCTTTACTTAGGCAGAAAGCCATTGCCATCTTGTGAGACAAACCTCTGTAATGTAACCATAAAGCAGGAAGGATCATAGGCACCTGTGGAATTGTCCTCAAATTTTTTGGCAATGAAAATCGCAACTGAAGCACTGCTAATATTTTCAAGAAAAACAGTAAAAGTGGATTGTTACAGTTAGTTCCTCCAATTAGGTATTCAAGAAAAGCATAGAAGTATGTGAAGGTTTCCTTATCTGTTTATCCAGTGACCTGTATCTTTCCACGATACTTTCAAATGAAATTTATTTAGCCTAAAAATGGAAATTAATTTTGCACCAATGGCCTGAGATTAGAGTGTCTGTGCATTCTGGAGATGAGGGTAGCTACTGACCTTTCTATCTTGCTTTATTATCTGTTGGTCTTGGCAGTACCTTTCTCTTCCAGGATGCATTCCCAGAACGGTTCAGTGAAACAAATGCTCTTTGGAGGACTTTGGCTCTTTGTGGCTGAGATAAATATATATCAACTTAAAGTGAGTTTTATTTTCCTCTGTGAATGAGTTCCTAGAGAATTGCAATTGTGGAAAGAACTAAAAGCTCAAATATAATAGAATGAAGTTTCCCTAAAGAATTACAGTTTGAAGCCGCAGCACATTGAGTAATTGTGCTACAAATAGGTACTTCTGGTCAAAGGGTTTGAGGGTTACTGTCAGTCTATTTTCAAAACTGAAGATGAGGAGAATGATTCTCAACTGCAGGTTCAATGGGAACATCGTGGGGAGAAAAGTCTCTATTCTGCTAGTCATTGGTTTTTGAAGCACAGATGGGGCCTGTGAGATTTGGGTGGCATGATGAGGGGAAGGGAGTAAGGGGCGATGCAGCAGGGTATGGGGGTTTAGACTCACCTTCCTAGTCGTGTTGCAGTGTTGAAACCTCTGAGTCTATTAGTGTCCTACAGAAGTGTTTGTTAAATAGATCAAAGACTAAATTTCTAACCATTAGGGAAGGGAAAGGCATTCTCAGAGATTCACAGATATACGTAGTTAATGGAACCATAACTTTTAGAAGTCGGTGTTCACAGGACAGATGGGAATAGCTGGAATGAAGTGAGCTTTGAATGCTGATTGCTTTATTTTTATACTAGCTAATGAGTGAATGTGCCACACATCCTCTAACCTTTCTGGAATGGTGAACAAATGGACAGATGTGCTGAGTAAGTGTTGGAAGACAACTACATGAACCCTTAGGCAATTAGAAGGAATTTAAAGAAATAAACCATGTATTTACGATTAAACCAGGAAAAGCCTGTATATAAATCCAATTGGTAACACTTTGTATAAAGATCAATGATAAAAATCCTTAATATTTTTCATGATCTTTCGAAGTTTCTTTAAAAGTGGTAAGTGGCCTCAGAAATTTGAATTATCATGAAAGGAAAAGGAAAAGTGACTTAAGGATGTATATGTGTGTGATTCCAAGTTAAAGATTCTGGCACAGATCATGTCATGGAGACATTAGAGACAAATTTGAAGGTTAAATTTATTCATTGGGCCAGGTGTGCTGGCTCATGCCTGTCTGTAACTCCTGCACTTTGGGAGGCTGAGGCGGGTGGATCACTTGAGCCCAGGAATTTGAGACCAACCTGGGCAACAAAACATGGTGAAACCCTGTCTCTACACAAAATATAAAAAATTAGCTGGGCATAGTGCGTGTGCCTGTAGTCCTAGTTACTTGGGAGGCTTATGTGGGAAAATCACCTGAGCCCAGGAAGTTGAGGCTGCAGTGAACTGAGATGGCCACTAACTGTACCCTCCAGCCTGAGTGATAGAGTGAGACCCTGTCTCAACAGTGAACAAACAGCGCTTCCAAAACCCAGCAACAAATAAATTTATTCATTGCGTTTCAAGAGGAGTGAGTGTTTTGAGAAAAGACTACGAGGACTTTTGGCAAGTTGAGTTAAATACTGATATCTGCTTCTTTAACAGGATCACCATTCTTGTCTATATCTGGAAAGAAGACAAACTTTGGGCAGCAAAATACTGTTTTTATTATTAATGCAGTGATGTCAATCCAAACTAGATGACTATGATTCATGGAATCTTCAAGGAAAACCAAGTACTCTTTTTTAATAAAGTAATGGAGCTGGGAATTGCACATCTGCTCTTAAAAATCTGTTTTTCATAATACAGAACATATGTTAATCGTCACATCTTTTATTAAACTGAAGGAAAATTCTTGTTGAGTAGATTAATTCTGGATCCTGAAAATGCGGGACCATGGAGACGAGCATATCGAGACAAATGTCTGTCTGTCTTACCAACTTACTTCTAGAACAGTGATTTTCACACTGCTGGATGTGACCCTTACAAGGGTAATGAAATCAAGCTAGTGGGTTGGGAGTAGCATTTTTTTTGTTGTTGTTTTTGAGACAGGGTCTCCCTCTGTCGCCCAGGCTGGAGTGCAGTGGCATGATTTCCGCTGACTGCAACCTCTGCCTCCTGGGTTCAAGAGATTCTCCTGCCTCAGCCTGCTGAGTAGCTGGGATTACAGGCATACACCACCATGCCCAGATAATTTTTGTATTTTTAGTAGAGACAGGGTTTTGCCATGCCTGCCAGGCTGGTCTCAAACTCCTGACTTCAGGTGATCTGCCTGCCTTGGCCTCCCAAAGTGCTGTGATTACAGGAGTGAGCCACCACGCCCAGCCTGAGAGTAGCATTTTTAAAAAATGAAATGGAGTAAAAAATGCAGAGTACATTGAATGTAGGAGCTTTTGGGAGCTTTTCCATTATTGTTTTCTCTTGTGTGTCTACACAGAGGTGTCTACAGTCATGATGTAGGAGGTACCTTTCCTGTATTTCTTCTAGAGCTCCAGCTTTAGGTTTGCTTGAGGTTGGCTGGACCAGCAAAATCCCACCCCTCATTGGAGAGGTCAGGCTGACTGGTTGAGGCTACGGTGATGTCTGATAGAGAGGGCTCGAAGACTCAAACACAGCTTTTGAGTCTCTGATTCTGCCGTTACATTATACCTGCAGGTTCAGCTGCCTGAGCTTGTCTGTTTCCTCACAGATATTTATCATAGCGCTCTCTCCTTGGCCTGCACTGACCCAAGAATCAGAAGCAGCATGTCAGTGCGTAAGGAAGCATAATTCATTAATTCTTTTTTTTTTTTAAGAATTTTTTGGTAACAGTTTTATTGAGAAATAATTCATATACCACACAATTTATCAATTTAAAGTGTGCAAATCATGCTTTTCAGTATATTCACAGAACTGTGCAACCATCACCCACATCAATTTTAGATTATTTTTATGACTTCAGAAGGAGACCTTGTAGCCTTTAGTTATCATTTCCCAACCTTTTCTTTCTTGGGTTGAGGTTGCAGCCTCAGCGGATGCCTTAAGAGAAAAGATGAACTTCGACATCTATAGGCTGATATGGTGGTCTCCACACTTTATTTATTAACTCTTCAGTAAAAAAGTTTTTGAGCATGTACCCCCAATTTACGTAGATAGAAGTACATTTGTTAACTTCTATTTCAGGCTTTAAAAAAAAGAAAAAACATCTGTAAATGATATATGCCACTGTACTAATATAATATTATATTATCAAACACACAGAGTTCAGCACTTAGTAAAAAAAAAAAAAAAAAAGCTGGTATTTTTTCCACACGCCCCTGTGACTTAGCCTCTGTGGACCTCCCTCCCATTTTGATGGACTTCAGTTAGCGTGTACAGGCCCAGTTTGGTCTGGCCTCAGCTGACCCCTGGACCTCTCTCTCATCCCCTGGTACCCTCCCAACCTACTCCTTGCTCTCTGGCCTTGCAGAACTCCATGCAGTGCTCCCAGATGCTGGCTTTTCTCTCCCGATGCCACCCCACTATCTTGACTTTCTCTCTACGTGGAATGTTCTCTCTGTCCCTGTCTTTCTGGCTAACTTGGTCTAATTCACACAGCATATGCCCAGGTTTACCTCTTCTGCTAGTTTTTCTTACTCTCTGAAGCCCAGGTAGATGGACCTACCTCCTTTTTCCCTTAACAGCTATACCTGTTTATTTTAACAATATATTTATTTGTTTGTATCCTATTTTAGGCCCCAGGGATTGGACTTGTACATTGCTTACATTTTCTCCCCCACCTTCTCTCTCTCTCACTTTCTTATTACAGCAGTGTTGACAAGTATGTTCTCCCATATACATGAATCTTTGCACTTTCCCGCATGTCTTCCTAGGGGTAGATTCCTAGAATGTCGATACCACTTTTTGGTCATAGTTTAAAAAAATCCAGAAAAATGGGTTGAGACCAGATTGTGAAGTGACTCGAATCTCAGATCTCCAAACATTAAAGCTTATTGATTGGGCACTAATCATATGAGTGTGCTAGAGCTGCTGAAACAAACTACCACCAAGTGGGTGGCTGGAACAACAGGATTTATCACCTCAGCAGTTCTGGAGGCTGGAAGTCCAAAAGCAGAGTGTTGGCAGGGTTGGTTCCTTCCAAGAACTGTGGGGAAGGATCTATGCCAGGCCTCTCGGCCTTCTTCATGTTCACCTGACATTTTCCCCGTATGCCTCCCCCTTTATGCTGGTACCAGTCACATTGGATTAGAGGCCCACCTTACTCCAGTGTGACCTCATTGTAGCCTAACTAATTACATCTGTAATGACCCATTACAGATAAGGTCACATTCTGAAGGTACTGGGGGTTATGACTTCATATGGGTTTGCGGAGTGGCACATAATTCAATCCATGACATTGATTGACACAAAATTGAAATTATATATTATTAGGGAGATTTGCTACATTTATAATGTCAAATCTTCCTAATTAGGAACAAGATATATTTCTCTTTTTAAGATTTTTTTATATTTATTTTATCAAGTCAATTTTATAGATTTATTGAGTTTGGGGCCTTAGAAAGAATATTTGTAAAATGGGATTAGACCAGGAAGAATATGGGTAAACCACATTAGAGAAGTAAGAGAATGGAATGGGGTGACTGGCATATAGTTGGCACTCCATGAGTGTCTGTGGAGTAAATTTACTGCATGAGTAGAGGGAATCAAAGGTAAAGAACATTTAATTTTGCAACGTAAAAGTTGTAGGGGATGATGGCCAGGTGTGGTGGCTCACGCCTGTAATCCCAGCACTTTAGGAGGCTGAGGTGGGCGGATCACTTGAGGTCAGGAGTTCAAGACGAGCCTGGCCAATGTGGTGAAATCCTGTCTCTACTGAAAATACAAATATTAACTGGGTGCGGTGGTGGGCACCTGTAGTCCCAGCTACTCAGGAGACTGAGCCAGGAGAATTGCTTGAACCAGGGAGGCAGAAGTTACAGTGAGCTGAGATCACACCACTTCACTCTAATCTGGGCCATAGAGCAAGACTCCATCTCTCTCAAAAAAAAAAAAAAAAAAAAAAGTTGTAGGGGATGTTGCTGTACAGTTTGGGTACTTACATATTTGAATTTGTCTAAGATTGTCCTCTATCAGGACAGATTTTCTCAATTTGATAATTCCCTTTGTGTGTATGAGTCATCATAGAGAAAGTGTAGAAGCTGAAATACTATTACGAGAAAAAGAATGCATAAAATAAACTCATTACTACCAAGGTCTCCTTTTCCTTCTTTAGTCTTTAGAAATACAGATGATTGAAAATTTACATTACATGGAAAAAATAAGAAACACCCTGAAAAGGTAATTATTTTATTTTTATTTATTTATTTTTTGAGATGGAGTTTCACTCTTGTTGCCCAGGCTGGAGTGCAATGGCACGATTTCGGCTCACCGCAACCTCTGCCACCCGGATGCAAGCTATTCTCCTGCCTCAGCCTCCTGAGTAGCTGAGATTACAGGAATGTACCACCACGCCCGGCTAACTGTTTTTTGTATTTTTAGTAGAGACGGGTTTTCTCCATGTTGGTCAGGCTGGTCTCGAACTCCTGACCTCAGGTACTCTGCCCACCTCGGCCTCCCAAAGTGCTGGGATTACAGGCTTGAGCCACAGTGCCTGGCCTGAAAGGGTAATTCTTTTAAAACACTTTTATTTTTATGGTTGAAAGAAGGCTCACAGATCCCCCATCCTGCTATACTCTGTTGCATTTCCAACTCTTGAGAGTCTTTTCCTCCCCCAGGGCCTCTCCTCTCTCCCTTCTCCCCCATGGAGTGCTGGTTCAGGAATATTTGAGGATTGGCCTGCTGTGCAAACACTCAGCATTGCGTCTTTCATCTCAAATCCTACAACTGAAAGCAGAAACATTTTAGTTTGAAAGAATGGGAAACCTTTGCAAGTCACAGATCTGCAGTTCCTGGTTTCAGACACTTGCCTTGATGTTTGTTACCTCATTATAGTCCTCAGTTAAAACCTCTACCTTCGGGGTAGCACTGTGTGTTCAATTATTGCATTCTTTCCTTTTCTTTCGTCTTTTTTATTCTGCACAAAATTTCATCCCGTTAGCTAAGCTCCTACCTGCCCCATCTTCTTACCTTTTTTCCAGACATCTCCATGCTGGGAAACCTCTGCCAGTTGGACTTGTTTCTCAGGGGAGGCTTCATTCACCACTTTGCCTCCTCATAAGCCCTAAGCACGCTTGTTGGATAAACTCTTTCTTCTTTTCTTTTCAGGATCAAACAACTCAGCCCCTGCTTGGCTCTTCCCCTAGGCTCCAGCTCTAGTCCGTAGAGCCTCTCCCCACTGCCCTCCAATACAGAAAGAATTGACAAAAAGGCAAAAGCATGTTTTGCTACTATGGCAACCATGCCCAGCCACATCTTTCCCTTTTGAAGTTCCTTCCTTATTTTATTTATGTAAAGTTATCGAATAAAGCTGAGCTTCATGCTTTTAACCATTTCCAGCCCTCATTTGAAGACTTGGCCTTATTTCCTTTCATAGGCCTTTATTATAGCTGTTTGGTACATGAATTTCTTTATCACAGATACCTAGAATATTTTCCCTGTCAATGGCCCCTAGAGCACTTCATCATCTCCGGATGTACAAGTCCCTGTGTGAGAGGTGGTGCCTCAGCTTGTCATGCACTCCCAGTTTGAAAATATCTTTTGTCAGATTTGTGGGTGATGAATTGGCTGTAAATCTGAAATAGGGTGATATCTTTAAAAGTGTGGACTTACATGTGATAACTCACTTTGGGATATGAAGTGAAATGTCTCTACTCCTAACAATGGTTGACTTACAAACAGCTTTCAGGAATTGCTTTGATTCATATTATTAGTATGAATGAAGTTATTCAGAAGATATAGGGCAACACATAATTGTGTACAGGGGATGGAGAGAAGGACACAGATCTCTTCTAATGACATGATTAGAGAATTTGAGGTCACTTCTTTGGGATGTCCATTGAAGCGAGAATTGTAATGTCATTATACGGACAGAGTAGATTAATAGACACTGGAGACTACAAAAGGTGTGCGGGTGGGAGGGGGTGAGGGTTGAAAAATTACCTATTAGGTACAACGTTTACTGTTCCAGTGATGGGTACACTAAAAGCCTAGACTTCACTGCTATGCAATATATGCAAGTTACAAACCTGTACTTGTATACCCTAAATATATAAAAATAAGAAATTTAAAAGAAAGAATCTTATAAAACTTTTAAGGTCATGTCATAGGATTCTCGAGTCCCTTTTATGACTTTTGCTCCAAGTAGATTTTTCACTCTTCTTTAAATATCTCCAGGGTCTGAGATGATCCCCCTTTTTCGGGGATCACATTTCATCTTTGGCCATCTCCTAGTAAGATAACTTTTTCTGAGTGAGTCTGTCTTTCTAAGGTCTGTCATTGTGTTAGCTTATTCCTGGGTTTTCAACCATTTAAATTCCTCAGGCAATATGCAGACATTTGCACTTGTTTTTATGCAGCTGGAAGAAACGGGGGAAAGGAATGATGTGTCCAGGCAAAGCCATGGCAGCATACATTTAGGTAATGCTGAGATGAAATGGTGACGTGTTGACTCACTCAACAGACATTTACTTACATAACTTGTGGGGCATAGTGCTGGATGCTGAGTACTTACAGATAGTTTGTGTTTTCTGGCTTGAAGAACTTCCTTCCAGGGAAGGAAGTATGTATAATGTATATTAGATGCTCACTCTGTAACCCTCCCCAATTTCATTCTGTTTCCCTATTTAGAAGCAACCAGTAGCCTAAATTTGGTTTTTATCATTCCCATTCATGCTTTTATATTTTTACTACATATATATGTATCCATAAACTATATATAAGATTATTTTGCATGTTTTTGAACTTTATAGAAATAACACACTGATTATGTAATCCTGCAACCTGCTTTCTATGCTTTGAGATTTACCCATGTAATTCTCATTTATAATTTTTCCTACAAGTTTTATTGTGTGAAAATAATATTATATATTCATGTCATCACCTGTTAATAAACACTTAGGGTGTTTCAATATTTCACTGTTGTAAACCTTGTAGATTGAGCAATCTTGCATGTCTTCTTGTGCAAGAGTTTCTCTAGGTGTATCTGTATCATTGTTGACTCAAATGATTTGTGTTATCTTTAGTTTTGCTAGATTTTTGTCAGTTGCTCTTCAAAGTGATTATGCCAACTTATCCTTCTACCCGTGCTATATTTGAGTTTCAGTTCCCTGCATCCTCATCAACACTGGGCTTTGCTGTATTTTTTGATAACTGCCTTTATGATATTCTCATAGCTCCCTGAACTTTGCCTTGTCATCATACTTGTTTAATGCCCTTGCCAGTCTGTAGACTCTAAGAGGCAGTGATGGTGCCTGTTTGTTCACCATTCTACTCTCAAGAGTTTCTGAAATCCAACACCTCCTTCCTTTCTTCTACACTGCAAGGCCAGTTTCACATGCCAAATCTTCTGCAAAGCCTTCCTCCATCCCTCAAAATCAGATGGCTCTTCCTTTTGGGGGGACCTCTGTTGTTAATAGCAGTTTTTGTGCCTCTTTAATTTTCACCATGTCTTATATCTAAATGTGTACTTTTCTGTTGCCCTCAATAGATTAGCTGGTTCTCGAGGGTGGAGAAGATATTCCTCATCTTTGCAGCATCCACGGTACCGGTGCCATGTATGTTTTAGGTGCTTGATAGATATTTGAGTGAATACTTCTGTGCCTGCTATGTTCTGGGAAATCATTCACACCCTTCTTACTTGATGATACTTAATGCTGTTGCTGACACAAAGAATATACCTAATGTAGGTTGTTTATCGGTGTCCAGATGGTGCTCTAGAAGGACTGCAGAAAACAAGAGGACTTTTCACCCCACACCTGCCCCAGTGCTGGGATTATCCAACCTCTTCATCTTTGTCAGTGGGTTAGGGAAAAAATGGTAATTATGAGATACTATATATATAGATACACATGCACATATACAGTTGACCCTTGAACAATGCAGGGGTTATGAGCACTGACCGCCACCTAGTCAAAAACCTGTGTATAACTGTTGACTCTGCCCAAACTTAACTACTAGAAGCCCACTGTTGACCAGAAGGCTTACGATAACAGAGTCAGTTAACATATATTTTGTATGTTATGTGTATTATGTACTGTATTCTTACAATAAGCTAAGAGGAAATATATTTACTATCCATTAAGTGACAGTGGATCATCGTAAAGTCTTCATCCTCATCGCCTTCACATTGAGTAGGCTGAGGAGGAAGAGGAGGGGTTGGTCTTGTTGTTTCAGGGGTGGCAGAGGCAGAAGAAAATTAACACGTAACTGGACTTGTGAAGTTCAAACCTCTGTTATTCAGGGTCAACTGCATATATGTATTTCTTCTGTGAGATTTCTGTTTATATCCTTTGCTCTCTTTTGGGATAATTGTCTTGCTTGTATAACCTCTTTCTGCATTAAAGGTATTCATACTCTCTCATTTCGCTAACTTATTTGTTATCAAAAGCTTGTTTCTTTGGATGGATCTCCAGCCTGAGTGCCTCTATTCATCTCATTTCTCTGAAAGGAATAGTCTTCCTTTTTCCACCCTTCTGTTCCTCTTCCATCTCCTTCCCCTCTTCTACCCTTCTCTCCTTGCCCTGCCGCCTCCAACATTCTTACCCTGGTCAACACCAACTCATCCTTCCTATCTAAGTTTAAATATCACTGCTTTGGAGAAGCCTATCTGGTCCTCCCTTCCTACTTCATGTCAATCAATCTCCCTGTGCGCTGTTATTCTCTTTCAGTGCCCCCCCACCACCATCACCACATTATTCTCTACCGTAGCTGACTTCATGCTCCCTTCATGGCTCTCACCATCATTAGCAGTTACATGCACATGTAATGTTTTTATCCACTGCTGTAATGTAAATCTGTTCCAGGACTGGGATAAAATCTGGTAAATAAGGGAGTGGGCAAATTAAACAGCCAAGTGATTCTTTTTGATCACTGCTTTATTAAACTAAAATGATTTCTATTTCATTAGTTGGTAAAGAAATTGTTTAAAGACTTCCACTTGCACTCTGAAAAGATTTTATGTTTGCTAATGGAAATTAATAAAAATGGAGTGTTTTTCAAATGGGTGGATGATGGGGGTGGGAGAGAGGGAGAGAGAGAATGTGCATCTGGGAGCAAAACAACTGCATATTTGAGAGTAGGTGTGGCCAGCTGTTTGTTCTATGCTGGAGGATGCCGCACCCCTCCTGCTGTGTTTCCCCAAGTAAGCTCTAGGAGAAATCTGTAGCATTCAAACAGTCCCCTGAGTATGTGTCACAAGTAGTGTATCTAGTGGCAGTGCACATTTCACAGCTATTGCTAAAAGATAAAGCAGAGACGCAAGCTATGCAGGGCACGTCAACATTCACGGCAAGCTATTTTCTAGAAAGCACTTGTGAATCTGATCTGATTATTAGGCTGTTTTCAATGCATGCTACATATGGTTTAAGGGCAATCCCATGCTCAGTGGTGAGAAGATGGGAGATCGAAATCCTGACCTTCTCTGATTCTGCATTAAATGCTTTGATGGCACAGAAAATGTATACCTGAGGGTTTTACAGCTGTGCTTGTGTGCGTGTGTGTGTGTGTGTGTGTGGTCAGATTTCATGAAAACATGCTTCTTTGACTGATTAGTTGGGGTTATTGACATGAATACCATAGATACAGCCATAAAATGTACTGTATTTCTCTATGGGTTTGACTATTATAAATATTTATGTGTAGTTTAAAATGCAATTTTTCCATATTAAAAGGAAAACAATAGCAGATCATTCTGAAAGATGAAGAAAGGGAGGCTGCTATCAATTACAGTGTTTAAAAGTATGGCTTTAGATAAAAGGATGATGTGTTATTTAATGTATCAAACAATATTGTAAGCAAATTCTGGTTGATCACATCTGGGTGTGTTCCCCTTAACTCTAAAAGGAGAGGGGTGAGCCAGGAGTGATTAGTTTGGAAACAGTCCAGGGGCAGAGAGGGTGGGGCTGAATTGTATAGAGTGGGGAGAGACACTGCTCAGCTTGGCTTTTGCAACTCAGAATGGGTATTTGAAGAGGACACTGCTTTTATCCTGCTGGGTGCAAGGTCAGCTGCAGATGCTCTTTCATTGTTTCTTTCTAATCAACTTCTAAGAATGTGGCTTAAATGTTCAGCTATTTCCAGGTGGTTGGCATCATTTATTGAGTCATCTGCTAGAGTTATTTCATACACTGCCTAAAATGACTAAAAAAAAAAAAAACAAACAAACAAATAAATAAATAAAACAGCTGTACTGCAAACATGCTGATGAGGACCTCTGCATTTCGTTGCTTCAACTCAGCACACAAATTAATGTTCTGAGTTTGGTGACTTACTCAGATCCTAAACTGCTACTGCTGTGGTTAGTCTGTAATGTCAGGAGTCTTGTTAATCATGGTGGTTACATTAACCTGTTGTTAAAGAAAGACTCTTCGACCTCAGACAAGATATACAATGGTGGCACCTTCTGACTTGATACTAACGCATAACAAATCTCTTGTTCCTTTAAAATAACTAGTAAAATTACTTATCTGGTTAGTGAATTTGCATTTCAACTTTTTTTTTTTTTTTTTTTATCTCTTGTTCCTTTAAAATAACTAGTAAAATTACTTATCTGGTTAGTGAATTTGCATTTCAACTTTTTTTTTTTTTTTTGAGGCGGAGTCTCGCTCTGTCGCCCGGACTGGAGTGCAGTGGCCAGATCTCAGCTCACTGCAAGCTCCGCCTCCTGGGTTTACGCCATTCTCCTGCCTCAGCCTCCCGAGTAGCTGGGACTACAGGTGCCCGCCACCTCACCCGGCTAGTTTTTGTATTTTTAGTAGAG
The DNA here is from genome assembly GCF_000951035.1 of Colobus angolensis palliatus. Classification (NCBI taxonomy): domain Eukaryota; kingdom Metazoa; phylum Chordata; class Mammalia; order Primates; family Cercopithecidae; genus Colobus; species Colobus angolensis. Next base: position 1,661,819 of record NW_012116154.1, on the reverse strand, counting down.
ACGGGGTTTCACCGTGTTAGCCAGGATGGTCTTGATCTCCTGACCTCGTGATCCGCCCGTCTCGGCCTCCCAAAGTGCTGGGATTACAGGTTTGAGCCACCGCGCCCGGCCCTCAACATTCTTTTATTTCCAATTTTAACTCCTGGATGTGAGACACGCTGTTTTGTTTGTTTTGTTTATTTGTTTGTTTTTGCCTGCATGAATTCTTGTAATACCAGTGAAACAGGTAGATCAGTATCTTTGATGGCAATAGTGAGTTTGTCAATGAGATGATTTGGCCTATTGAGGTTGTAAAACTTATGACTCCATAGCTGCATGAGCTTTAATGGCCATTTTCCAGAAACATGGCTAGGTTTATATTTCTCACACAGCTTAAATTTTAGGTTTATGTCAATTTTTGTTTTTGGCCTCACCCTGGATAGTTTTATTTGCATCTTTGTTGCAAATTTTCTCATTTTTCTTATTACGTTTGATTTTTTGGGGGTATGTGCATGTGTGTGATATTTTCATGCCCAAAAGAGCAACTGCAGATTCCCTGGGTACACCAAGTAACATGCCTTGTCTTAAACAACTAATTAGACAAAATTGCTTTTTTATCAGACTCATCTAGATTTAAAACAATACTGTATGCCCTTGACCATCTTCTTTGACCAGTGTTGCAGTTTTGACAGAGACACTAATGCAGAGGGAGGGAGGAGATGCTGCCTTTGTCAATGGGCTGCTGCTTTATAACAAACCATCTGCTCTAGTTATTAGGTTGGTGCAAAATAATTGCGCTTTTTAGTATTACTTTCAATGGAAAAACATAGTGGCTGAAAACAATGACAGCATTTATTTCGCTCACAGACCTGCAATTTGGTCGGAGTTCTGCAGGGCTAGCTTGTCTCTGTTCCACTCACTGTCAGCTGGGTCAGCTCAGAGATTTGGGGCTGGAATCATCTGAAGCTTGTTTGCTCCCATGTCTGGTGGTCGATGCTACAGGTCAGCGGAGAGTCAACCACTGTACCTACACGTGGCCTCTCCATGTGGCCCGGGCTCCCTCACAGTATGAGGGCTGGGTTTCAAGGCACAAGGACAATATTCTCTTCCTATGTAAGGAGAGTACATCCAGCAGTCTCTGTCACAGAGGCTAAGACCATCAGAGCTTGAGGGTGCAAAGGGAAATCCTACTTGGAACCTGGCATATTAAACCTGAAAATTCAGAACTTATACTTTGGTTAGATACAGAGAAAATGCACGTGTGCGCTCTACAGTAGATGTAACAAATCTCTTGAGTTTATGAGATACTTGTCTCAATTTAGACAAGTTTTCTGAAATATATACCTTAATTTCTCAATTGGCAATTCATTTTATCTGCTTTCACATTCTTACTGACATTATTCTGCTTGTAATAAATGTGATTATCTTGTTGAATAGGTATAGGCAATTTATTTTCTGGAGGCCTATCGAAAGAGACCTAGAGGCGAATTATGGATTGATATTTTTATATAACCTAGGGAAATTATGTGGATTTTAACTGGGTCCATTATACCATTGGTTTGAGAGGTGATGTGATATTAATAAGGAACTAACTTTTTTTAGCATTTTGTCTGTTCTAGGCACTGTTTTAAGTACTTTACATAAATTGCTCATTTAATCCTCCAAATAGTACTGAAGCAAGTAGTTTTATTATTTTTATTTTACAAGTGAACAAACAGTGGCCCAGGGAGGCTAAGTAGCTTAGCCCAAATCATAGAGTCACTCAACGCTGGGGCTGAGTTAGAACATAGGCAGTTGCACCGTTTGGCTCTGGAGGCCACATCCCTGACCAAGGTGAAGGTAGGCTTTGGAAAAAGTTGTGGCCTTTGACTTTCATTTCTTTTAAGAAATCACATGATGCTGCATTTGTGAACAGTTACACAAATGCATTCAAAAAACATTTGCAAATCATCTGACTGGAGATTTAAAAAAAATCCTTAAAATATCATCTTTGCCTTCAAAGACTTTATTATTTAGTAAAGGTAAAATAAGAATATAACTAGACTATAAGGCAAATAATGGATAAATAGATGAGGAACTATGAAATAGGAAACTTCAGGGAAGGGCAAAAAAGAGAAAGATATTTTGAAAATAGGAGGCAATTAATAAATATGTTGATAACTAAAATAGTATAATTGGATTGTTTGTAACACAAAGAAAGGATAAATGCTTGGGATGATGGATACCCCATTTACCCTGATGTAATTATTATGCATTGTATGCTTGTATCAAAATATCTCATGTACCTCATACACCTGCTATGTACTCACAAAATTTTTTAAAAAATGGATGCATAGTGTCTTACTTGATGAAAGAAAGAACTTGTAACAAGCCAATCTCCTTCTTTTGCACATTAATCTTGCTTCCAATTCATTTGCTACTATAAAATGATTAAAATGAGGGACTTGTAAAAAAAAAAACAAATATATTGAATTAAATCAAAGTTTGAACAGATCTTGAGAGGTACCTAGTAACCCAATAGGGGTGGAATGATACTTACCACGTGTGTGCAGGAAACACCGTAGTTCAGTTTGGGTTTGGGCAAGGAGAGGGTGGGAGCCAAGGCTGGGAAGGTGAGTTAAAGATGGATTGTGGGCCAGGTGTGCTGGCTCACGCCTGTAATCCCAGCACTTTGGGAGGCCGAGGTGGGTGAATCACGAGGTCAAGAGATCGAGACCATCCTGGCCAACATGGTGAAACCCCGTCTGTACTAAAAATACAAAAATTAGCTGGGTGTGGTGGTGTGTGCTTGTAATCCCAGCTACTCAGGAGGCTGAGGCAGGAGAATCGCTTGAACCCAGGATGTGGAGGTTGCAGTGAGCGAAGATTGCACCACTATACTCCAGCCTATCAACAGAGTGAGACTCTGTCTAAAAAAAAGAAAAGAAAAAAAAGGATGGATTGTAAGTCCTTTTCTGAATATCAGGCTAAGGAAGTTGAACTCTTTCCTGAGACAATGGGAAGGAATTGACAGTGTTTGAATAGTGTACTTGAGTGGAATGAGTTTACATAGACTTATATGAATTTTTGAGGCATGCTGATTCATTTAGTTGCTGTTTAACCTGCTTAAGTTGCTCTCTAAGCCTCATAATGTTTGGTTATAAAATGGGAAAAATAATACTGATATCATAGAGTTCTTATAAGGATCTAGGATCTGCAAAACTACCAATAACATGCTTGGCACTGTACAAGTTATGATTTCTGATATACTTTTGTATCATTTACTATTTGGAAGATGAACATGCTGATTATGACTGAGTTTCATGGCAGTAATTGTCAGGATAAAGAGCTTAAAGAGGAAAATTTAGTTAGGATGGTGTATTAGTGTTTAGTACAGAAAGGAAAAATCATTTTAGGTATTTCTTTGCCTCCCTCCTTCCTTCCTTCCCTCCCTCCCTCTGTCCCTTCCTTCTTTTTTGACAGGGTCTTGCTCTGTCACCCAGGCTGGAGTACAGTGGCTTTAACATGGCTCATTGCAGCTTTGACCTCCTGAGCTTAAGTGTTTCTCCCACCTCAGCCTCCCAAGTAGCTGGGACCACAGGTACGCCCCACTGTACCCAAATAATATTTTTATTTTTTTGTAAAGATGAGGTCTCACCCTATTGTCCCAGCTGGTCTTGAACTTCTGGGCTCAAGCAGTCCTCCCGCCTCAGCCTCCCAAAGGGTTGGGATTATAGGTGTGAGCCCTGTGCACAGCCCATTTTAGGTATTTTGATGGAGGGAATTTAATAGAGGGTATTAGGTATGTGGATGGTATAAAGGCTAAGAACGAAAAAGGAGACAAGGAAGCAACCCAGAGATTAACAATAGCAAGAAGCTACCACTGACTACTTCTAGGGCTGAAGGGACTTAGGGACAATATTTTTACCTCAGCCCAGAGACAGGGGCTGCTAAGTGGGAGCTAGAACCATGACGAAGCTTGCAGTAAGAGCTGCAATGTGGAGGGAGGTGCTGACCAGGGAAAGCTAGAAGCGTGGAGGAGAAATGACCACTGCTAGAGATGCCACCTGAGGCAAAGCTAGGGAAGGGAAGACTTCCTGGCTTTTCCACACCTCCTGCCTCAGTCTTCACCCAAGCCTCTCACTGACGGATGAGTATCAGTGAGACTTTCTTACCTGGAAGCCGATTGTCAAGGGAGCCTGGGAAATTTAAGTTCCCTTTGATATAGAGCAGAGAGGGGGTGTGGGCAGTAGGATATGGATCTTAGAGTCAACAGACAGAGGATCATCACAGATAGAATTCTAATTGACTATAAAAATCTGCACAGTCAATATGGAAGCCACTAGTCAGGTGTGATTATTTAAATTGAAATTGAAATAGTTGAATTAAAAATTCAGTTTCTTAGTGTACTAGCTGTATTACAAGTACTCAGTATTCACATGTGACTAGTGGCTGTCATATTGCATAGTGCAGATATAGAATATTTTGATCATTGCGGAAAATTTTCTTGGACAGTGCTGTCTTTGTGCTGTCATGAAGGCTGTGTTAGAGAAGTGCAAATGGAAAGGCAACTGCAGATTTGAGAGGCAGCGAAGAGGTAAAATGAGCCTGCCTTATACAATTATAGAATCGAAGGTGGGGAGGGGGAATGAAGTCAATACAAGTACTGTTATGTTTGACTCTGTGGTAAATGCCTTGGTAGTGCTTTTAGAAGCAATAGAAAGCCAGGAGAAAAGATTAGGCATGGTGGCTCATGCCTGTAAACCCAGCAGTTTGGGAGGCTGAGGTGGGAGGGTCACTTGAGTCCAGGAGTTTGAGACCAGCCTGGGCAACATAGTGAGACCCCATCTTTACAAAAATAAAAAAATTAGCCAGGTATGGTTGTACATGCCTATAGTCCCTTCTATTTGGGGGGCTGAGGTGGGAGGATCGCTTGAGCCTGGGAGGTTGAGGCTATAGTGAGCTGTGATCGTGCCACTACACTCCAGCCTGAGAGACAGAGAAAGACCTTGTCAAAGAAAAAGAAAGAGAGAAAGAGAGAGAGAGAGAGAGAGAGAGAGAGACAAGGAAAAAGAAAAAGAAAAAGAAAAAGGAGGGGAGGGGAGGACCAGGAGAAGAATCTGATTGGGAGGAGGGATACTAAGATTGCTTTGGGCCATGATGGGTTTGAGGATCTATCCAGCGACATATGTGAAGCTATCTAGACAGTCACATATTTGGAGCTGGTTAGAGATTGGGCTAGAAATATAAATTTGGAAGTTGCCTTCATAGAGGTGATGGTTGCATATTTGGAAAGAAAGCCAGCCACTAAGAATTTGTGGCTTTCTTTAAGTGCAGACAGAGTAGATCCTGTGGTCCAAATCTTGGCAAATTTGAAGATGGTAACTCCATCTGAAATTGTTGGTGACTCAGTTGCATACAAAAGTCATCGAAACCAAAACAGAAGTGACAGGTCAGGAGGATAGGGCGATTGGAGATCTTGATGGAATGAAAACTGTTAAGTGGGTCCAGTAGGTGTGGGGTAGTATCAAGAGTAAAGGGATGGCAGGAAAACAGATGCTGCCATTAGGAAACCTTTTGAGTTCGAGATCTTTGAGGAGATGCTGCACAGGGTTAGGTGCAGAGGAGGTTTGAGGTAAGGCGGAAATGGAATGGTAGGAGTCTCTCACTTGGAAAAGGGAGGTTCCAGGCACTAAGTCCTTTGAGAAGTCGAAGTTGCTATGGATTCATCCATTAAATATATATTTTTTCAGCATTTACTATGTGCTGGCACTGTGATAGACACTGGGCATATCACATTAAATATCGTCTGGCACCTTCAAGAAATGCATTGCTTAAACTGGAGTCAGAATCTCCTGCGGGGGAAGGGGCTTATTAAAAATGCAGGTGCTGGCTCCATCCCTAGGGAGTCTGAGATTTGGTGGTTGGGGACAAAGGAAATGGGCTGAAACAGTAGAACTGAGAGAACAGAGGTGTGTGTTGTGTGTGGCGGGCGGGGGGGTGACTATCACCAACTAGTGTCTGGGCCATGGACACATTTAAGGAGGTAGGAAAGAGACAGGGAGGCAGCTTCTAGATCCATGTCACAGGAGGAATGCTAAAGAGGCAGGTTTTTGTTTCTGGAAGAGTTTGCTAGAACTAGCCAGCCCTAAAATTAGGTTGAATAATTTTTCTACCCATACTTTTGAACTAATATTTAATAAAGCTAAATATTTCAGTCACCTTGGTTGACTCAGTGGACTTAAGGCAACTGATCCTGGCATTCAAAAAATGAAATGGAGCCAGGTACAGTGGCTCACCCCTGTAATACCAACACTTTGGAAGGCTGAGGTGGGAGGATTGCTTAAGCCCAGGAGTTTGAGACCAGCTTGGGCAACATAACAAGACCCTGTCTCTACAAAAAAAAAAAATTAACCAGACATGGTGGCACATGCCTGTATTCCCAGCTACTTGGGAGGCTGAGGTGGGGATGGCTTGAACCCAGGAATTTGAGGCTGCAGTGATCTGTTATTGTGCCACTGTACTCCAGCCTGGGCAACACAGACCCTGTCTCTAAAATAAATAAATAAATAAATAGAAATGCTTATCACTTCAGGTTTATGGTAAAGTTACAGTTGTCACTAGCAAGCTGTGATGCTTCTTTTCTAGCAGTGGCCTGTTTTGATGCTACGTGAGCCCCAGGTTTGCTGGAACATCCTTCACCTATATTACACGTTGGCCTTGGTCTGTAGAATGAGGTGATGCATAGGTTAATTTGTTCCACTATAGTAATCATCTTATTATATATGTATCTTATAATATCATGTTATGGATCTTAAATATACGCAAGAAGATTTTTTTAAGTTGTTTGTCAGTTTTTAGTAGAGATTTAGGTGTGTTGGTTATACGATTGATTCTCAGTGTTTTTCAGTATTTTTCTAATTACTCAAAATAAAAATATAAATAATTTTTAAAGGCATAAAAGCCCAAAAGAGCCACCTGCTTTGGTCATGAGTTCCTCTGCTACCCGTCAGCCCTCTCTTGGTTCATTTGGTGCCATTATGAGTGGATGAGTAGGTGTGTCCCTTTGGCTTTTCCTCTTATAGAAAAAGCCTTTTATTTCAGTGGGTGTAGCTGACAGATGTTCGGAGCCAGAGCACCACGCATGCTGGCAAGGAAATGCCTGCTCTGATGAGCTTCCTGCCGTCCTCAGTTCCCCTGACTGTGGCAGGTGCTGCACATTGGCCCATTGGAAATTGCAGTTGTTTTTAATATTTTTTTAAACAAATGATCTCCGACTGGCTCTGTTGCTCCTAATTTCCTTTATTTGTTTAATACTCAAGATGCAACAATCTGGTTTGTTTATAGTTTTGTGGAAATAGGAATAATGGACATTTATGTAGTGGTTATCCTATGCTAGGCCTTCTTCTAAACACCAGCACTTCCTAAGCACCTATTAATTTGTTGAATCTTCACAGAAACATTATGAGGTAGGTACTGTTGTTACCTTTAATTTCAAATGAGTAAATGGAGGCAGAGAGTGTTTTAGTATGACTTGCTCATGGCTAGGAGGCGGCTGAACAGGGTTTCATAGGCTGCAGTCTGGGTGCAGAATCCATGCCGTTGGCCATGCTTCTCTCACTTGAGTCCTAGAGTTCTGGATGCAGTTTGTTTGGACTTACTTCTTCGATTGCTTAAAAACAACTAAGAGGTTTTGCCTCATTTGATGGATATTCTATTGTGAGTTGCACACTTTCTATTGTCTTTTACTTTAAAAAAAGAAAAGATAAAAAACATAAAATTATAGATGGTTTTTGAGAAGCTGAGGGTCTGTGGTCCCACTCGGCTGTTTGGTACCTAATTTCGGCCTCTAATCCCTAGAGCAAGAGTACAGTGTTAGCTTACTGGTAACTCCCTTAGGGCATCTGTGACAAACTGCCACAAAAATAATAAAAAAGAAGCAGCGTTTACTGGGGTCATATTGAGGGCCAGTGCCTGATTTCTGTTAGGTTTTTGAAAGCTTAGCAGTTTCCTGATGGCTAGAAGGCCTTCAAAAAGTTTTTGAGGGTTTAGAATTGTGAAGGCCATCAGCAAAACATGAGTCCAAATGGCATTTCTCCCTCACATGTTGTCCCTTTGCTTTGCATGGAAATCATTACCTTAGTTTAAAAACATAAAAGAGAAAAGTGCTCAGACCTAAGTAAGACCCTAATGAAATGAGCATGTGCATCCCACAGCCCTTCATCAGGGCCTTGCCCATGATTGATTGTTCTGCAGGACTGTCTAAATCAGTAGCATGTTTTTGGACAGCTTGCAGAAGACCAGCCTATTTAGCATTTTGGGCAGTGTTGCCAAAGGGGCTGCTGCTTGAAGTCTGCAAAGTTCTCTTTGTATGATAAATAATTATAAAGGGAACTGTCTACTTGAACATCTGGCTGATGGAAAGACTGACTTGAAAAAGTGCTGAACTTTGAGTGCATCCAGCCCCAACATCTGGTGTGGGGATGCGATGGATTTGGGAGGGGGCAGTGTGTTTGACATCTGTGTATTGGTCCTAGAATGTTCTTTTCAAGTTGTTTGTGCTGGTCCCAGTTGACTTGTATCCTGTAGGAAGTAAAAAGGCAACTGCAAAAAGGATTAATTAGATTCCATCTCTCTGGGAGAAAAATCTTTATTGGTAACTTACAGTTTGAGATGAGAGTTTTCATTGGTAATGTAACTTCTTATGGGTTTGATTTCCTCCTTGAATAGATTACAATCCAGGAGATATCTCAAGAAGAAAAAAAGTTCTAACATCATGAAGGTTAAAAGATAGAAGAGAAGAAAAGAATCCCACAGGAATCGTGAGAGCACTTGGCATAGAAAAGCAGAAGTAATTCAAACATAAACTAAAAAAAAATACTTTGAATCACATAGAAAAGCATACGTAAGTCATCAGTTGGTGCTAGATGCATCTTGAAATTTTGAACTTTTATACATAACATACACTGAAAAGAGCACAAGTTTTATACCAATGACCCAAAACCACAAAGCAATTTACTTTTATTAACATTGGAGTAAATACCAGTGTTTGCTGGCTTGTGGCTTGGATATGAAACATAAAAGAGGAAAAGTCTGCTTCGCTTTTTTTCCCCCAAAAGTAATACAGCTGGCAAAAGGCAGCATTTTTACCTCACTTGTAATTGTCAGGAAATTTAAAATAGACCTTTTATTTCTTTTTTTAAGTTTATATTGAAATTCCATCTTTACATGAAATCAGCGAGCATAGGTTTAATAGCACACATTGGTCTCTCATGTGTAGTTTGTATTATGTGAAAGGCCAGAGCAATTTTGAGCACCAGCATGGCACAGCTCTTAATTATCTTGGGATGAGGTTGCTTGGGTAGCTCCAGGATCATGAACCACCCAAATATTTAACCAATTGTCTTCTGTGCTACTATGACCATTCACTTCCTGGAAGGTCCCAGAGGGAGTTACATACGTAGAGAATAAGTTGAGAAAAATTCATTAAAAAAAAAAAAAAACCTCTGAAGTTCTTTTTAAGGTCCTGAAGAGCTTGGGCAGGGTGACTTGGGTATCAGCTGCTGAAGATTTAGACATGATTGGCTTCCTCGCAGTCACTTTTTCTTTTTATAGTACACCCACTTTATGTAGCAGCCGTTGCTAGCAGAGCCTATATTATCTGTGTTTAGGGCTCAGAACAGAAAAAAATGAGAGAGGTTTAATGCTTTTCCAATTGGTAGTATATCTGTGATAAATGTCTAGAATCCAGGACCTGGATTGAAATTAACTTGATGGAAAGCTATGACTCCTAGTCAATTGTGACATGGCTTCCATTTAGAGATCTATCATGAAAGCATCCAAGTGGTTTTTGTATCTGCTCCCTACCCTTCACTTCTCCCAATCCTTTTTTTTAGCTTTTATTTTTTGAGACAGGGGTCTTATTCTGTTACCCAGGCTGGTGTACAGAGGCACGATCCCGGCTCACTGAAGCCCCCATTTCCTGGGCTCAAGCAAGCGATGCTTTCACCTCAGCACCCCCCGAGCAGCTGGCACTACAGGTGCATGCCACCATGCCTGGCTAATTTTTTTGTGTTTTTAGTAGACATGGGGTTTCACCATGTTGACCAGGCTGGTCTTGAACTCTTGACCTAAAGTGATCCACCTGCCTCGGTCTCCCAAAGTGCTGAGATTACAGGCATGAGCCACTGTGCCCGGCCACATTTTAAAATGTTTTTGTAGGGATGAGGTCTCACTCTATTTACCCAGTCTGGTCTCAAACTCCTGGGCTCCAGCTGTCTTTCCAGCATAGCCTCCCAAAGTGCTGGGATTACAGGTGTGAACCACCATGCCTGACCATCCCAATCCTTTTTTCTTTACAGTGATGTCTTTTTTAAACCCAGATCTCATTTTGTCACCCCCTTCCCAAGTCTGCTTAAAACCATTCCATGGCATCCCACTGTTCCTGGGTTCAGCTGATGGTTCTTCAGTGCCTTGGTCCTTGTCCCACCCACATCTCTAGCCAGGTATCTCTGCTTGCCGTTGTTCTCTGAGCTCCTGTTCCAGTATCTTTCCTCCTGTCCCTCACACTTGCCCTGTACTCTTCCTCCACCGGGCTGTGTGCATGCCATTTCCTCCCTGGAAGGCTCTTCCCTCTTCCTTACTTCCTACTCATGCTTCGGATTTCCACTCTGGATCTATTTTGTTTTTCTTTTCTTTTCTTTTCTTTTTCTGAGATGGAATCTTGCTTTGTCACCCAGGCTAGAGTGCAGTGGTGTGATCTCTGTTCACTTACTCGCTGCAACCTCCACCTCCCAGGTTCAAGCAATTCTCCTGCCTCAGCCTCCTGACTAGCTGGGATTAAAGGCACATGCCTCCACCCTGGCTAATTTTTGTATTTTTAGTAGAGACAGAGTTTCACCATGTTGGTCGGGCTGGTCTCGAACTCCTGACCTCGTGATCTGCCTGCCTTGGCCTCCCAAAGTGCTGGGGTCACAGGCGTGAACCACCATGCCTGGCCGAGCCATTTTCTTAAGTAGGTCAAGTCTGTTCATTATAACCTCCCCAGCATTGTCTGTCTTTTTTCTGCTTGGAATTTAAAACAGTTGCAGTTTTACATTTGTGTGTGATTAGTTGACGACTGTCTTCTCCCCTCCACAAGCTTCCTCATTGCGCTTTTTGTGTGGAGCACAGAGTCTTTCCTGTTACAGTAGGTGCATGCAAATATTTGTTGAATCAGTGAATTATCTCTGAGGGTGAATCTACTCCCTGATCACAGTGGAAGACTCGAACTATAACCCTCTACTGCAGAATTTAGAAACTTGCAATGGGGTCGTGCCTGTCATCTCTTTGTCTTTCCTGCCTACTTTTTTTGGGTGCACATTCTGTATATTTTAAACATCAAACTTGCAAACTTTTCTTTTGGACTACTGCATTCCTAGCAGCCCAGAACTAAACTGAGCAGGGTGGGAATTCTCCAAGTTGCATTTCCAGCAGTCTTTCTCCTGCTGGCGTCTATTTTTTCATTCTCAGCAGAACCCCCAACTTTCTTCCCCCCGTGCTGCCATTTGTTGCCTCCTTTTTGAAACTCCAAAGTCCATAAGCCAGTCTTGTGGGGGCTGGTTCCCACCTGCCCCCACATTTGTTCCTGTCTGAGAAATCTGCTTGATGAGTCTCTGAACTCATCAAGTGGTGGTGATTCTCAAGTCCCTGCTGCCAGCACACCAGTGAGGTCCAAAGTGTCTTGGCCAAATGCTCTTCAAAGGCTTGCCAGACCTTGAGTTAAAATTCTCTACTCTGGCAGGACCTCCTGCTACCTCTTCTCCTCCAGTGTGGATCACAATTCCTGTTCTCCTGGTGTTCCCATTTTCCTCCATTGGTTTCCTCTCCCTTGTAAAGAAGTTCCTATGGAACATAGGTTACAGCCCACTTCCTCAGTTGCTGTTCCCATCTGTCACATGGAGGGCTGGATCAGCAGGTTTTCCTCCTCCAGTTTTTGTTTTTAACTCCAAAGCTAGTATTTTATGTTGACACTTCTCTCAAATTCTCCTCTCTGAGTTTGAGATTATCCTTTTAAAGCCCAAGTAATAATTTTCTGTACATGCAGAAAATATGAAGACTTCCTTCCCAATAGAATAGATGTAAGCCAACTGTGGCCCCACTGCCTGATTATACAAATAAAGTTTTATTGGAGCAAAGCCATACCCATTCATTTTATCTATTGCCTATGCCTGTTTTCACATTACAGTGACAGTTGAGTAGTTGTGACAGTGTCTCTTGTAAAGCCTAAGAGATTTACTGTCTGGCTCTTTTTTTTTTGAAACAGAGTCTCACTCTGTCTCCCATGCTGGAGTGCAGTGGCACGATCTGAGCTCACTGCAACCTCCGCCTGCTGAATTCAAGTGATTCTCCTGCCTCAGCCTTCTGAGTAGCTGGGACTACAGGCGCACGCCACCATGCCTGGCTAATTTTTGTATTTTTAGTAGAGACAGTGTTTCACCATGTTGGCCAGGATGGTCTCAATCTCCTGACCTTGTGATCCGCCCACCTTGGTCTGCCAAAGTGCTGGGACTACAGGCGTGAGCCACTGTGCCCATCTAGTCTGGCTCTTCTTAGAATACCTTTGCTGAAGTCTACTCTAGATCAGTGGTTCTCCACCCTGAGGGCACATTAAATCAACTGGGAAGCTTCTTTAAACAATGGCAATGCCCAGGCCCCATTTCACAACAATTAAATTAGACTCTCTGGCTGGGGCCATGTTTCCAGGTAATTATGTGCAGTCAGATTGAGAAGCACTGTTAATAGGTTTCCCTTCATTTCTTGATTAATTGATGAACTTTGTTTCCTGGGCCTTCCAAATTTATGATTACCAAGGCTTAGAGACAGTTCACTTCCTTAGCCTCAGCTGAGAGATGGAGTGATTACAATAAACCTCATGCTTCACTTCATCTCAAAAGTCCCCAGTCTGCCCTAAAGCTAATCTCTAAATAGCTAGAATGATAGACTTCCTATGTCATTTTTCAGGTTGTTCAGTACATATTTTCAGGATATACCTTCTTTTACTATTAAATTCCTTCATTATTATTATTATGTTTTAATCATGGTAAAATATACATAACATAAAATTTACCATTTAAACTATTTTTAAGTGTATAGTTCAGTGACGTGAAGTGCATTCATATTTTTCTGCAGCCATCACCATCATCGATTCACAGAACTCTTTTTATCTTGTAAAACTGAAACTCTCTACCCATAAACAGTAACTCCTCATTCTCTTGCCCTCCAGTTTTTGGAAACCAGTATGCTACCTTTTATCTGTATGAACTGGAATACTCCAGGTACCTCGCATAGGTGGAATCACACAGTATCTGTCCTTTTGTGACTGGCTAACTTCACCTAACATGATGTCCTCATGCCTTCATCCATGTTATAGTGTGGATCAGAACTGCCTTCTTTTTAAAAACTGAATAACATTCCCTTCTATATATACACACATTTTGTTCATGCATCCATCAATGGACATTTGGGTTGTTTCCATTTTTTGGCTATTGTGAATAATGCTGCTTTGAACATTAGTGTGCAGGTATCTCTTTGAGTCTGTTAAATGTTTTTTAACCAGTGTATTAGTTCGTTCTCATGCTGTTAATAAAGTCATACCTGAGACTGGGTGATTTATGAAGGAAAGAGGTTTAATGAACTTACAGTTCCGCATGTCTGGGAGGCCTCATAATCGTGGCAGAAGGCGAATGAGGATCAAAGTCACATCTTACAGGCAAGAGGGCATGTGCCGGGGCACTCCCCTTTATAAAACCATCAGATCTCATGAGACTCATTCACTGTCACGAGAACAGCACAGGAAAAACCCACCCCCATGATTCAGTTACTTCCCATCGGGTCCCTCCGATAGGGATTATTACAATTCAAGGTGAGATTTGGGTGGGGACACAGAGGCAAATCATATCCACTGGGTATCTTTGATCTTGCCCTAAGGAGAATTCAGATCTGGCACATGGTACTTACTATTTTCACACAAAAGATGATGTTCTGGGAAGGTCAGAGGCCAGAAAGCATTGTACATCTTGCAGTTCTACCAGAAAACAGAATAGTCAACATTGTGCTTGTAGGTACCGCTGAACTCAGAGGCTAGATAATGCTCAAGAGTGTTTCTCACTGTACACTGGAAGCATTGACACATGCAAGACGCCATTCATACAGTGTCACATACCAGAATTCAGAAGACGGTGCTTGCCTGATGCTTGTCAACATTTTGATAATCTCCACTTTTTTTCATTTGCTTTTCATGTGGTGAAAATGACAGCTCTTTGGAAGCCTGAGAGTTCAGTATAGCAAATCCACAGGGCAAAGCTTGCATGTTTCCTTTTATTTTCACAGGTCTTCAATTATTTGAGCACAAATACAAAATCCAAAAAGCTTTGAGAAGTGGAAGTTTTCTTTTTCTTTTAAGTTTAGTGTTTTCATTTTCAGCTGGCCGGCCTGCCTTTATTCCCT
>NW_012116154.1:1627786-1647289 GCF_000951035.1 Colobus angolensis palliatus | reverse complement strand
TCTTCCTTTGGTAAATTCATTTAGCAAAATCTTGACCTAATCTGAAATGACATTAGGTTATTCTTTATCTTAATGTATTAAACTTAATGTGAACATTCATACATTTTACCACAGAAGTATTGTGTTTGATTACAGAGTGCTTCCCCAGATCTTTTGGAGGTGTTATATAGTAGACAGTACATATATTACCATTCTAAAATGTAATACATTACCAGTTAGCTTCAAGAGTTTTGGGTAAGGCATGTAGTCCTGCATTATCAGGTATCTGGTTTTCTCTCATTCAGGTAAGATCAAAGGTGGTGATCACATTCTGGCCACCTTTGAGAGTCTTTTTCACCTAGTGTCTCTTTGTCCAGTGTAGCTGGTGGGTACCAGCTCGGGTGTCTAACTCTGGGCTTTTGTGTGTTGGGAATGTTTGTAAAGCTCTCTTATGGCGAGACTGTTATTTTTTAAGAAGTTGAAAAACTGTCACCTCACCCTGGGAAACACAGGCAAAGTGTTTATCCTGGTGATTTTCAAACCCTTCTTCCCAAAGGACTCAGCAGAGGACTTGTCATGAGTTCACTCCAACACAGTCAGACGGGTAGCTTTCACCATGATATTTGTAATGATGTTGCAGGTGTTTAGGGCCAAGAGTCATCTGTGCATCCACTGGGGCTGAGGATGATAATTCCTTTTATGAGGTGGGAATTAGTAATCTGTGCCTCCTGGTAGCTGGACACTGATATTTTTAAACCCCACCTCCCACAACAGTTGAAATAAAGCCAAGCACATTTGAGTGACTGACATTCCTCCCCTTCTGTTGATCTTGCTTCTTCTTCAAGGGAAACAAATCTCTTATGTTCTTCTAGCATATACAAGTATGGTTACAACTCAGAAATCATACTATGCTGGTCTATTTGCTGCCTCCCTCTTTCAGTTAGTAATAGGTTTCCAAAGTCTTTGAAGTGTTGCTTCTCTGGAATGTCCCTCTGTGGCATCAATGACTCCCATGTACTTGTCAAAGTGAGAGAGGAAGGTGACTCTCAGTGCGGGCTGCTGGCTGTGCTTGCAGCCATAGGCATTTTTCATAGTGTCCAAGGCATTGCCAGCAGCATACATTCCAGAAAAGCTTTCCTTTTAGTTAGGTAGTTTGTTTACTTATTTATTTGAATCCCAACAGGAAACAATTTCTTTTTAGTTTTAACAGCCTTTTTTAGGATTATGTCATAGGTGGTTTTGAGGTTTTTTTTTTGAGATGGAATCTCACTTTGTTGCCCAGGCTGGAGTGCAGTGGCGCAATCTTGGCTCACTGCAACCTCTGCCTCCCTGGTTCAAGTGATCCTCCTGCTTCAGCCTCCCAAGTAGCTGGGACGACAGGTGCCTGTCACCACTCTTGGCTAATTTTTGTATTTTTAGTAGAGACGGGGTTTCACCATATTGGCCAGGCTGGTCTTGAACTCCTGATCTTGTGATCTGCCCGCCTCAGCCTCCCAAAGTGCTGGGATTACAAGTGTGAACCACCATGCCTGGCCAAGATTTTATTTTTGTTTTAAAGCAATCAGGCTCATCTTTGAGCATAATTATGGGATTTTGTGTTCATGGATAATAACTGTAGTGGCCAGGGTTCTTGAAGGAGGCAGAAGGAGGAAAGGAACGTCCAGTGGGCACCCCATACTTACCCACTACCCATATATCACCATCCTCACTCTTCACCTTTTTCTTTCCTCAAACCTCCAACACCATTCTCCTTTTAGCGTTGTCAACTGATCACTTCTAAAAGCAATCTGAAGAGAACTGCTCATCTTCTCACCAAATTTACCATCTGCCCTGCATCTGTACCCATTTACTCTGTCTTCCTCCCTTTGCAATGGATGATCTCTCCCTGCTCATGTGTAAGGCTAGACCTTACCCTTGTGATCTACATCTTTCAGAGATTTGCTCTTTGTTCCTGCAATTGTCATTTCTCTCTTTCCTACGTGATGGACTTCTCTTTCTCTACGGGGTCATTCCTTTAGTATGTGCCCTCTCTATACATCCATCTCTAGCTATTTCTCCTTTCCTACTCATTCAGAGAGTTGACTATGCTGTTCCTCCTTTAGTGTACACTTCTCCCCACCATTCTGTAGAAATTGCTCATGTCAAGGTTACCTGTGTCTTTTATTGCCCCAGATCCAGCAGACAATTCCCAGTTCTCATCTTACACAACCCCTTAACAATTTAGACTATTAACCACGCCTCTTCTCTTCAAACATCTTTTCTCCATCTTTTCTGACTTAATGGTTGGCTGGCCTTAGGATTCAGTCCTTGGACCTCTTCTTTTGCACACTCCATGGGTGATTTCATCTAGTGGTCTCTGACCATGCATTTCGTTCTCTCTCCTATTTCTGTCTCTATTCTCTAGGCCCTGGGTTAAAAGCACTTAACTTGGAAAGAGAGAGAGGCAATTCTTGTGGAGAGGTAAAAAAGGAGCTACAAAGGTTAGCGAAGGTACTGGTAGCTCCCAGGACTTTGAAGTGTAATTGTTTTTGTGTCTGAGGATGCCAGTCTTTCCGAACTAAGACTTTTTTTTTTTTTTAACGTAGATGGAAGACTAATCATGTCTAGAGGTTGGGATTTTGAATTGTTAGTACAAATCTTAAAATAGTCATGTGAAAAATAACAGAAATTGTAGAACAGAAACAGTTAGATCTCAACTCAGGTTAACGAATACAGTTTGAGCTATCGTGTTAGCTCTAACTTGCTAACAAGAAAATATTTTTGTATTAAAAAATATTGTGCTAGTCACATTGTGGTGAAGTTCAACTACTATGCATCGTGTGTCTGGGCACAGCAAAGCTTTGTTTTAGAAGCTTTTAGAAGCTGACTCACTTTGAACTGATTTTAGTAAAAGCTTTGAGGATGGTGGAAAGAGCAGAGTGGAACAATGCTTAATATTTCAAAGCAAGGACTTAAAAATCTATTTCTGCTTCTTAGTAATAGGATCTCTGAGGTTCCAGAATTATTTTTGAACTAGTTCACTGGCTCTTGGAGGCCCTGCTGCCCCACGTCCATGGCACTGACGAGCTCTTGCCGTAATTGCTTTTCCACCTGGCATTTGATGACAATTGTTTGGGGAATTACTTGGTCATATATCTAAGAAGTATCCAGCGTTTATCCTCCTAGAGATTGGATTTAATGGCCAAATGGCTGGATTTGGCCCTGTCCATGCCTTAGAGTTGCATAATTGTTAAAATTCCTTGAGTGCCCTCAATTCAGTTTCAAATTAAAAAGTCAAGTGTGTGTGTGTTGTATCTGTATTGTGAGGCAGGCCATGATCTATCTTTCTGACTTTCTAATTCCAGCCATGTATGTTTGTTCCTGGAGCGTCCTTTAGCTCTGCACACACTCCTTTCTTCCTGCCCATCTGAGCTCAGCCCACCTTTTTGGAAGCCCTCCCTCTTCAATACCCCACTCTCACCGGACTTGTTTCACTTCTCTTGAACATCTACACACAAGTGCACTTGTTACTTTTCTTTCCTCAACTTTGCTATAAACTGGATGTCTTATGTGGTGTGCAGTTTTAATTCCTTTATGGTTTGAAAGATTCTGCACGAGGCAAGCACGTCTGTAGGTAGTGTTGTGTGGGTAGTATTGCCCTGTAAGTCCGCTTTTTCTTTCTTTCAAGAGAAGCCATAAAAAAACCGTTTGTTGGCCGGGTGGGGTGGCTCAAGCCTGTAATCCCAGCACTTTGGGAGGCCAAGACGGGTGGATCACGAGGTCAGGAGATCGAGAGCATCCTGGGTAACACGGTGAAACCCCGTCTCTACTAAAAAATACAAAAAAACTAGCCGGGCGTGGTGGCGGGCGCCTGTAGTCCCAGTTACTCCGGAGGCGTAAACCCGGGAGGTGGAGCTTGCAGTGAGCTGAGATCGGCCACTGCACTCCAGCCTGGGCGACAGAGCAAGACTCCGTCTCAAAAAAAAAAAAAAGCCGTTTGTTTGTTTTTGCTTAAATATTGGAACTCAATATTTAAATATTAAATATTAATATTTAATATTAAAGCTCTTCGAATTTTAAAATTTTGGTGGCTTATGCACTTTTTTTTAAAGTACCATGTGTGCCAGTACAGCAAAGGCCAAACGACACATGTAGGAGCCTGTTTGGCCCCTGAAGCCATGATTTTGCCAACTCTGCAGAAAGCCAGTTCCTTCCCTCTGTCCCTTCCTGCCTCCCTCCCTCCCTCATTCCCTCCCTCCTTCCGTCCTTCACTCTCTTTCCTTCCTTCCTTCATTCCTCTCTCTCTCTCTTTCTTTCCTTCCTACTTTCTGTTTTTCTTTCTTTCTGACAGGGTCTTACTCTGTCACCCTGACTGGAGTGCAGTGGTGCGATCATGGCTCACTGCAACCTTTGCCTCTTGGGTCCAAGTGACCATCCCATCTCAGTCTCCCAAGTAGCTGGGTCTATAGGTGCATGCCACCACACCTGGCTAGTTTTTGTATTTTTTCTAGAGATGGGTTTTGCCATGTTGCTCAGGCTGGTCTCAAACTCCTGGGCTAAAGCGATTGCCCACCTCGGCCTCCCAGAAACCCGGTTTCCTAAAGCAAGTTCCACAGAACACTGATCCCACCCATTGGATAATTTTCCTGCAAAGTGGTCTTGGTTAGACAGATTGGGAAACAGTATTTTATTCCCCTCTGGAGAATCTCATAAGCATGTTGTTGGCACTGAGAAGTTCAAAGTTAAAAAACAAAACAAAACTCTTTTAAAAATGCGGCATTCCCCACGCTTACTTGTCCATGGACCCTTCTTTCCACATCACATCTCTTAACATCCCGTGGAGCTAGGATTCTGCAGAAAACACTTTGTGAAATGCTGCTGTAAGCATTTTTTTTTTTTTGTCCTCTTCGGTAGGCCAGAGATTAAATGCGAAGGCCAATCTCCACGAAATAATAATGTAATCCCATTCAAGACAAGAGGTGAGGAGCAGATATTGCCTCTGCATTTTAGCTCCTCCCAGTGCCATAAAATGACCACTTGGTAAATGTTGATGTGAGTGCGAATCTTTTAAGGACCTGCCAATACCAAGAGTGGAAAGAGGAAAGGTGTGTGCCGTTTTCTGCATGTTCTTGGAGATGTTAGGTCTGTTTCTTTGGCTTTGCTCAGGTTTGTCATTGTGTGCAATGGTACATCCTGGTCCCATCACTACCAACATGTTACATAATGGATGAGGCTGAAGAGACTCAGGCAGCAGGCAGCAATTTAACAAAACAGAGAAAGAACAGAGCTGTTGATGGTTGGAAAATGCATTAGTCTTTTCTCTCTTTTACAAACGACAGATCCCTGTGTCAATCAGCAGTAAAATAGCAACTGGTCTGTTTTGCTAGTTCTACTGATCACCTCCCTGGCAGTGTAATCAAGAGTCTAGTTTGGGGCCTTTTTCCCACCCCTGATACAAGAATCAACTGAAAATGGATTAAAGACTTAAATGCAAAACCTGAAAGTACAAAACTACTAGAAGAAAACATAGGGGAAGACTCCATGACATTGGTCTGGGAAGTGATTTCTTGGATATGACCCCAAACCACAGGCAGCAAAAGTAAAAATAGACAAATGAGAGTGCATCAAACTTAAAAGCTTCTGCACAGCGAAGGAAACAGTTAACAGAATGGAAAGACAACCCACACATTGGGAGAAAATATTTGCAAATCATACATCAGATAAGGGGCTGGTGTCCAAAATATATGAGGAACTCAAATGACTCAATAACAGGAAAATAAATAACCTTATTTAAAAATGGGCAAATGGCTAGGCACGGTGGCTCACGCCTGTAATCTCAACACTTTGAGAGGCTGAGGCAGGAGGATCACTTGAGGTCAGGATTTTGAGACCAGCCTGGCCAACATGGAACAACCCCATCTCTCCTAAAAATAAAAAAATTAACAAGGCACGGTGGTGCACACCTGTAATCCCAGCTACTTGGGAGGCTGAGACATGATAATTGCTTGAACTCATGAGGGGGAGGTTGCAGTAAGCCAAGATTGCACCACTGCACTCCAGTCTGGGTAACAGAGTGAGACTCCGCATCTCAAAATAAAAATAAAAACAAAAGTGGGCGGCCAGGTGCGGTGGCTCATGCCTGTAATCCCAGCACTTTGGGAGGCTGAGGCAGGTGGATCACAAGGGCAGGAGTTCGAGACCAGCCTGGCCAATATGGTAAAACCCTGTCTCTACTAAAAATACAAAAATTAGCTGGGTATGGTGTCAGGCGCCTGTAGTCCCAGCTACTTGGTAGGCTGAGGCAGGAGAATCGCTTGAATCCAGGAGGCGGAGGTTGCAGTGGGCTGAGATCACACCACTGCTTTCCAGCCTGGGTGACAGTGAGACTCTGCATCTCAAAATAAAAATAAAAATGGGCAAAGGACCTGAATAGACTATTCTCAAAAGAAGACACACAAATGGCCAACAGATATATGAAAATATGCTCAACACCTCTAATCACTAGAAAAATGCAAATTAAAACCACAATGAGATACCACCTCACACCTGTTAGATTGGCTGTTATCAAAAAGACAAAAGATAACAAACATTGGTGAGGATCTGGAGAACGGGAACCCTTATGTTGTTGCTGGTATTGTAAATTAAGCGTAGCCATTTTGGAAAACAGTAGGGAGGTTCCTTGAAAACTAAAAAATAAAATTACCATATTCTCCAGCATCCCACCAATGGGCGTATACCCAAAGGAATTGAAATTAGTGTGTTGAAGAGATGTCTGTTTTCCCATGTTGACTACAGCACTATTCACCATAGCCAAGATATGGAAACAACAGAGTGTTCACAACGGATAAAAATGTGTATATATACACAAAGGAGTACTATTCAGCCTTAAAAAAAAAAAAAAGCCAGGAAATTCTGTCATTTGGACAATATGGGTGAACCTAGAGGACACTGTGCTAAATGAAATAAACCAGGCACTGAGAGACAATTTTCAGGAGTTTAGTAGAGACCTTTGCTTTTGTTTTCTATTGCCTACCTGTAGCCAGGAAATCAGAAACAGCCTTCTGAAAGGATGCTAGTTTACATTATTCAAGTACTTATGTCTTTCTATAAGATGTTGACTGTTTACAAATAAGAGTATATGCAAGTTTAGAAGTATCTGAATGTTTATATAGTTACATACTTTGTTTTCAATCATTATTTGATAAAATTCTCCAATTTCATGAATATTCAGAATTATAATACAGTTGGAACACTGCAATTGAATTAACTCTTAGTCCTATAATGTATGTCATACAGACTGTGAGTTTGCAGTAGGGGTCTGGAGCCAGTTCATATGGCTGGGGAGAAGGGATTGTGTCTGTTTCTTTCCCTCTTTGCATTCAGTGATACCAGGTTGAGCATGAATTCAGCTGAGGTGGGAATATTGAAACCACAGAAGTTGGCAAATGGTGTACATTAGGAATCTCCCTATTCCCATGATAACTGGTTGTTAAACATTTAGTAGAACACCCTTAGTCCTAGGGCATTTCTTAGGATGACTTGATTATGAAGAATGTGGGAGTTGAACAGTGAGAACACATGGACCCAGGGAGGGGAACATCACACACTGGGGCCTGTGGGGGAGTGGGGGGCAAGGGGAGGGAGAGCATTAGGACAAACACCTAATGCATGTGGGGCTTAAAAACTAGATGACGGGTTAATAGGTGCAGCCAACCATCATGGCACATGTATACCTATGTAACGAACCTGCACATTCAGCACATGTATCCCAGAATTTAAAGTAAAATAACACAAAAAAATGACATTAAAAAGAATTTTTAAAATACAATCAAGGACCTTTTAGAACATAGTGAGTGTTTTAACAATAACACAATTGCCTTTTATTTATTTATTTTTAGAGACAAAGTCTTGCTCTGTTGCCCAGGCTGGAGTGCAGTGGCATTATAGCTCACTGTAACCTTGAACTCCTGGGCTTATGTGATCCTCCTGCCTCAGCCTTTCAAAGTGCTGGGATTCCAGACATGAGCTCCTGCACCTGGCCCTCACAATTGCCTTTTGTATCTTTATTCCTTTCTTCATTTCCCCAGTCTTTTGGTTAATGGTGTGTGTGGCCACAAGTTCCCATTGTTGGTTGGTTAAACATGGTTCTCACCTATTAGTTCTATAAAGAATAACCTTGCTTTTTTTTTTTTTCTTTACTTTCAAGAGGATAGTCCAGTTTTGCGTTGTTTCCTTAGAGTTCTTGGTAACACCCCGGAGACAGCACTTATTCTTCATTGCTGTGGGCATTGTTCGTGGAGGTGGAGGTAAGGAGAGCCAGATACAGAGCCTGAGCAAGGTTCACTCCTGTGGAGGCCAAGATGGCTGCACTGCCTCTGGCTGGGCAACACCACAGTCCGCATCAGCAAGGCTCAGTGATGAATGGCATTTTAGTGGGCTGGGTTACCACCTGCTGTCTGTATCACAAACCAGCCAAAAGAACAGATTTCCTGCCATAATACATTATTTATAAGTCTAAGGAACCAAAGGAAGATAAGTAGGGAAATATTTTGTTCCAGAAATGCCTGATGGTATTAAATGAGGCATCTTGTCTTTCTTCCTTCTGTTCCTCTCCACCCTCCCTTAATGGATATGTATTTTTCATTCCATAGGGGACTGAGTTGTATATAGGATTATTTCAGGCTGAATTCTTTGGGTACTTGTGATGATTTTTTAAAAACAAAGATAAAAATCCAGGGACCTGACAAAGATTGTTGTTATTTCACCGCCGTGGTGATGAGTGAATTGATAATAAATGCACAGATGTGTTGATGTTTTTCTGGATTTGGGGGTTTATTTTCTTACTACACATTTTGAGGAAAAGGCACATGGAAGAGAGCAGAAGGTGGCATAGGCAGTGGAAGTCTGATCTTTCTTTGCAACTCCACTGATAATAGGAGGAAATCGGCAACATATTTAGACAACATGGCACATTGGCTAGGAGCGCAGGTCAGGAGCCAGACTGCCCAGCTTAGAATCCTGGGTCTGCCACCTGCTAGCTATAGGAATTGGGCAAATTACTTAATGGTCTGTACTTTTGTTTCTTCATCTGGAGAGCAGGGATAATAATAATGCTTATATCCAGTCTCCTGATAGCCCACTGAGCACTTTTGTGTAAATTAGAAAAGGCAGCTCCCCAGGGTGGACTCTATGGCTTGGGTACAGACAGTAGCTTTATGTGAATTAGGAAAACAGGACTCTTCCTTCAGAGGAGTTTGCATAGTTTACCAAAGAGAGCTGAGGCTGGGTGTTTGCCCCAACATGACAGCCTGTGTAACCAGCTGTGGTAGCTCTGACTACCACACCAGGTGCTGAGAAGTAAATGAGTTGATAAAGATTCAATACAAGATGCTGCTATTATCATCATCATTATTTTGAGGTGACAAGCTAGAGTAGAAGAGGGTTCAGAAGAGCCTATAGATTCATGCAGAGTAATCTTAGAAAATGAAGCAATTTGCTGAAAGCCCTTGGTTATTAGCAAAACTGTGGCTAGAACCCAGTTGTCTTGACTTGGTTTTTGCCAATCCTGACTAGGCATTGCTACACAGCTATGTGATTCAAACAAAAGAACCATTGATAAAGGATGGGGTGAGGGGCACTATGGTCAGTCCCAGCTCCAAGTGCCACTGAGAGCCATTCAGATAACAAACTCTTAGAAGATGATGGGTTTTCCTCCTAAAACCACACAGTGTATTGGTTCCTTTGTCCAGAAGTTAAGTGTTAATTTAAAAATATGCCATGAAGTAGGCATGTGGGGATCACAGCTACCATCTTAATGGTGGACTTGAGGAATATTAGTAGATGGATGAAGATGTATTTCTGTAATATTTGAACTAAACAGCTTTTAAAAGTAGCATTTCTCACCACAGTCTTTTCTGAGTACAACTAAATGGAAAAAATACCTTTGTTTTTTATAAGAGGGAAAAACAAGGGAGTTGAGCTACTGTGCAAGTTATGCTATATGTTTCCAGTTCCCTGTAAAACCTTTTTCATTATAAAATGTAACACAAGTATAGAGAATTACATGAAACAAATACATAGCTTAGCTAATCATTTAAGGTGAACAGTCTTGTAATGACTACTCAAATCAAAAATTAGTATTTTGCCACCCTGGAAGCGTATTTGGCACTCCTTCCCTCCTTCCTAAAATCACCCTTCTCATGGTCTGTTGATCACTTCCTTGCTTTTCTTGATAGTTGTGTTGCCCAAGTCAAGCCCTTTTAAAGGATAGGCTGTTTGAACTGTGATCGTTCTGTCTTTATGCTGAGCATTTCACCATGTTTTATTTTCATTTGGTAATCTAATAACTTGTTTGGGTGAATTCTAGTAGTTTCCTAACTTGAGTTTGATGCCTTTTTAAATGCCAAGAATTGGCTACATACAACAGTTTTGTGGTTACCTTGGATTCTTAGTTAAACATTATCCAGTTATTAGAATATCAAATAGTGAAATTGATCACTTCTTCAGACAGCTCTACAACTGTTACAGGACTGTGTGTTCTTGGCAGAGCCTCTAGTTTTGTTTCTTTGTCTGAACTCTGGAAGCCAAGGGGCTCAACCCCTTCTTCCTTCCCATCCTCATTGGTAAAGTCATGTCGATTTGATGGCTAGTAAGTGCCATTTCTGTGTAGTAAGCAGGTGAAGAGTGAGTTGAACATGAATGTAGTGACTGATAGTGAACTGGCAAATGAGTGTCATTAGAGAAAATAAATATGAAAAACTCCTAGAAATTAATGAGGTGGCACTGGACAGGTTGTTGACCTGAGTATTTTCCCTGGGCTGTTGAACTACTTTTAACCCTAGCCCCGAAACGTTTTATTATGAATGTTTTGAAACATTCAAAAGAAAAGAAAAAGAAAAGGGAGGGAAGAGGAGGGGAGGGAGATTGGTTCAAATAGACCCATATACCCACCATCTAGTTTCAACAGTTGTTAGCATTTTCTATATTTGTTCCCTACACACACATACCACTCTCGTATTTTTTCGGTCATTTCAAAATAAATTATAGATGTCAAAACCCTTTCCCTTTATTTTAGTATGCATCTCCAAAGTGCAAGACCACTCCCCTATATAACCACCATGCCATTATCACTCTTTTTTGTTTGTTCAAAATAGTGTGTCACTTGGTCCTCCAGGCTAGATAGAGCACAATGCTGTGATCACAGTTCACTGTAGCCTCCAACTCAAGCTATCCTCTTGCCTTAGCCTCCCAAGTAGCCAGGTCTACATGCATGCACCACCACACCCGGCCAATTTTTTTTTGTTTTTTGTAAAGGTGAGGTCTCACTGTGTTGCCCATGCTGGTCAAACTATTGGCCTCAAACAATTCTTTCACTTCAGCCTGTCAAAATGCTGGGATTACATGCGTGAGCCACTGTGCCCAGCATCACTCTTAATAAGGTGAACAGTGATGCCCTAATATCATCACATGGCCAGCATATATTTAGCTTTCCCCAAATGTGCCCAAAACATTAATTATAAATTTTCTTTTAAACTAGGATCTCATTAAGGAATATACATTGCAATTGGTCATTATGTCTCATGAATCTCTTATCTAGAATAGCAACCCCTCCACTTTTCTTCAGGACATCAACTTTTTGAAGTCCAATTCTCTTATACAGTGTGTCACTTTTTGGATTTGCATGATTGTTTCTTCATGGTCTCATTTAACCCAGATAACGTGTGTAGGAGGTTATCACATGGGCTTCCCCATGTGATTTTGTGCTCAGCACTTACAAACCCGGATCCATCGTTGAAGTGGCAAATTTGCGTCTACTAGATTTTATCTCCCCTGGGCAGGATTTCTGAACAAAAGTTGCAACCACCTGATTTAGACACTCCAGTTATGGATTTTCTTCTCCTTAAATATGAAGCTTGAAAAAAAAAATAGAACTACCATTTTTGCACACTCAGTAAGTACTAAATGTCCTATTAGATGGTTCCTACCCATGATTTCCAACCTGTAACAGGTTGAAAATCAGACTGTTGTCAGTCAGACTTCCATAACCATCTTTTAAAGGGAGCAGGCTCAGAGAAATGAAGCCATTTCTCCAGTTCTCAGGTGTCAGACCTGGAATTGGAATGTAGATCTGCCTAATTCACAGGTTTTATACTTCACTGTGCTGAGGGCTAGCTGACAGTTAGATGGACTGATTTGCCAAAATTAGCTAAGAACTGGCCAGGCATGGTGGCTCACTCCTACAATCCCAGCATTTTGGGAGGCTGAGATGGGTAGATCATGAGGTCAAGAGAGACCATGCTGGCCAACATGGTGAAACCTCGTCTCCACTAAAAATACAAAAATTAGCTGGGCATGGTGCACACATCTGTAGTCCCAGCTACTCGGGAGGCTGAGGCAAGAGAATCTCTTGAACCTGGGAGGCAGAGTTTGCAGTGAGCTCAGATTGCGCCACTGCACTCCAGCCTGGCAACAGAGTGAGATTCCATCAAAAAAGAAAAAAAAAAATGCCAAATACTAAAACATTTATTCAAGGAGCAACATGATACCCAGGTAACAATAACACTGTGGTCAAAGCACATCTCTGCTCCTTGAAATGGAGGCAACTCATGTAGCCTAGGAGCTCTGCACTAGTCCATTTTCTTTCTGGACTCTTCCTTCTTCCTCCTCTCAAGTCAGTTACTAAGGCTTTATGCTGTGATAGAACTCATTTTGAGTGTTGTCTGTCTTTCTGTGCAGCTTCTGTTCTTCCTTTTTGCAAGGCAAGGACAACTTAAGGATGTGTACACACAGTTTTCCTAAACCCCACTCACACATGTCTCTGGACTGACCCATTTTCTGCATCTAGATCATACAAGGGCTCGAGAAAAGGAATTAATGCTCCCAGGGTGCTTTTGAGCATCGGCTGTATTCTTAATTAGATTTTTTTTTGTAGAGTCTGTCAGTCTGTGTCTATAAACAGTGCCTTCTGGTTTTCTGATGACATGATGAAAATATAAATGGATTCTGCAGATTGCATTTTATTATCCTCAATATTAAGCACTCAGAACTGGTGCTGGAGGGAATTATGGTCGGATAATTTTGATTAAATAACCTCAGGCCTGGACTTCTGTGTTGTTTCTTTGCCAAAACAAACTGAATAGATATAGGGAACTACTGTTATTAAAGAAAGTGTAGCAGTGTAACTGCCACAGAAAGAAGAGTTGGGCTTCAGAATGCAGCATGGTGGGGCAGTGAAGCCCTGGGCTGGGCGAAAGGAGAACTGAGTCTAGACTCATCCTTGCTGCTAGCTAGTTATATGACGTTGAGCAAGTCACCTGATTTCCAGGACATTATTTTCCTCATCTATGAAATCCAGGGGTTGTGTGTATAACCTGAACTTTAGCATAAAGAAAGGACATGGATGGATCTCTAGAAAGATCCCTGGATGCTGTGTGGGAGATGGCTTGTGGAAGGGCTGGAGTGGAAGCAGAGAGATCCCTCAGGTGGCAACTGCTGTTGTCTTGCTGAGAGATGATGGGAGCCTACACTAGAGTCATAGCGTAGAGACAGAGAGAAAAGGACAGACCTAAATATATTTTGGGTGGAGAGTGTTATTCTTCTTGGTGATTTGAATGTATCTCCGTGTTACTGGGGGAGGGAGATGGTAGTGCCGTTCATTGATATGGAGGAGACCAGAGGTGGAACAGGTTGGAGTAGGGAACAGATGTTAAGACTTTGGTATTCATGTTAGTGTGCAATCGTTTTTTTTTTTTTTTTCTTTTGAGACCGTGTCTCTCTCTGTCACCTGGGCTGGAGTGCAATGGTGCAATCTTGGCTCACTGCAACCTCGTTCTCTTGGGTTCAAGCAATTCTCTTGCTTCAGCCTCCTGAATAGCTGGGATTACAGGTGTGTACCACCATGCCTGGCTTATTTTTGTATTTTTAGTAGAGATGGAGTTTCACCATGTTGGCCAGGCTGGTCTCCAACTTCTGGCCTCAAGCAATCTGCCTGCCTCGGCCTCCCAAAGTGCTGAGATTACAGGTGTGAGGCACTGTTCCCAGCCTGAAATAGTCCTAGGTACGCAAGTGGAGACGTTGACTAAGAAATTGGATATTTGATTCTGGACCAGAGATCAGGACTGCATGTAAAAATGTGAGTCATCATCATCTGTGAGTTGTGGAGAGTCATAGGATTGGATGGGACTTTCCAGGGAAGGAGGTGGGGGTGGTACAGAGAGAAGAAAAGAGACTTGAAGAGAGGAGAAAAACGTTTGCAATTACAGCTAGGAAGAGAATGACATAGAAGTCCCTAAGGCTATGGAGAAAGGAATATTTATTTAAGAAAGGAGAAGGAAGTCAGGAGTGTCTGCTGGTGGGGAAGACTAGGAGAGGCAAGGGATCCAAAATGGAGGGAGAGGGTGACTGTCATGCTGCTGCGATGTTACAATGAAATGAGAAAAATGTCTTTTGGGTTAGACAGTATGACAATATTAGAATATAAGAGGAGAGCTGGGAAAGCATGGCCTTATTTAAGATCAGGGAGGAAGCTGAAAAAAGGACTGGAAAGGGAAAAACCAAGAATGAGATCTGTGGCAATTTTATTATTGCTGCCAATAATGATAATGGAATGTCCTGAGTTCTTACAATGGAGCAGGCAATGTAGTCTGGGTTTTAGAGACATTAATTTATTCTTCATGCAAACCTTTGGAGTAGGTTCTATTAGCATGTCTTAATTAGGAAAGCTGAGGGTTGGTACAAGTTCATTAATTGCCTAAGATGATTTAGCTTATGCTGGGGGTCTGAGAGTACAAGGATTTTCAGTGACTTAAATGAGGACAGCTTGCAGATGGCTAAGCTATGATGATAGGGTAATGGGTATAGGATACTTATATAGGAAGTTTGGGCTGTGGCAGGAAGGAGAAGAACAGGATGGTGATTGAAGGTCTGGATTGAATGAGGGTTTTTAGGAAAAGAGGAAACTCATGCTGTCAGTAGAGAAATGACGGATACTGTGGGTAGAGGGGTAGGGTTGATATAAAAAGGCAGGACCTAGGGATGAGAAGGGGTAGGGCCCAGAGCTTTGATAGAGGAATCTAGTTTAGGAAGGAGAGAATATATTTCTGCCTTTTGAGCTGGCAGGATAAAATGAAAAGATAGGTGTAGATATGACATGTTGTCGGGGGGTGTGTGGGGCCAGGGATGGTGGTTCTAAAGGAAAGTCTTCCCCGATGGTCTCTCTCTCATTGCAGTTCCAACCATGAGGTCATTGGCTATACATGGGGGTGGGAGACTCCACGGAGAGATAATTAGGAGCAACAAGCAAAATGTCATTCTGGAAGAATCTCTTTAGAAGTAGGAAATTGATGGGAAATAGGGAAATTGATTACCAAATAACTCCTTCCCTTGCTCCCATCTTCTGGGGTGTCTCTTTTGCTCTGGGTTCAGGTGTAGCCTATAGTACTGGCACATCTCGACCATGCCTACTCTGGCACCTCACCACCTACCACCCTTCTCATCCCCACCTCCCGGGACCCCTGTGCGCAGCTCTTTGAGCTTTTGGTCTTTGTTCAAAGAAACCTTTGTACAGTTCTTTGTATCTGCCTGGAGCGCCCTACTTCATCTCCTTCCTTGGGAAATTCCTTCTCATCTCAGGACCAACTTAAATGTCAGCCACTCAAGGGCCTTCCCTGACTGTCTTAGGAGAGGGAGTTTATTCTTCAGCCCTTGCATAATATTTTGCTCAAATGCTGCACGAAAGGGTGCTTAACTGTGGCATCAACTCTGTAGACACGTTCCCTGGGTTAAATCCAGGCTCCATTATTCACTATTTTGTGCCCTTGGGCAAGCTACTTAACCTTTTTGTGCCTGGATTTCTTTGGCTTTAAAATGTAAGCAATAATCAAACACCATAAAGTTGTTCTGAGGTTTAAATAAATTAATATGCAACAAGCATTTAGAACAGAGAGGGTGTATGGTAGTGATGTGAATGTGAGCTGTTGTCATTCAACTATTTCTTCAATTATGCAATTTGTGTTCATTGCTTCTTCCATGCTCGATGCCTCTCTTCCATAAATTTATTGAAAACCACACATCTCTTCCATCAATCTATTGTTTTCTAATGTTTTTTTTTTTTCCTGGACTGTGATTTCTGCAGGGTTGGGCCCAGATCTTGTCATTTTGATCTTATGCACACCTTTTACACTGACTAACATAAAACAGGTATTTGGTAAATGATCTATTGGTTGATTTCTAATTCTGGCTTAGATGAGTGTGATTCATCAATGTTTACAAATCACTTCTGTAGAATTTTGATTCGATTGTTTCTAGCAATCCCACAAAGGGTATATTCCTCAGAAAATGTCAAAAGTAAGATAAATTTTGTTCTGCTTTATTACACAATTTAGGTATAAAAATATGCAGAGATGTTCTTTTGAGTTAAGTCAAATATAATCAGAAGAGAGTAAGCATAATGAGCTACAGATTATCTTCAGTGAACTAATGAGGTGTTTGTAGGAGGAAATTACGGTCTTCTGAAAAGTGTGCCTGCTTTTGTACAATTTAGGGAAAATATTCATGTCTTTCAAAAATTGCCAAAATCTGTTAAATCTAGAATTTTGTTCCAGTTGCTTGAATCTAGGCACCCTTATTTCATCAGCCAACAGAATCTCCTCTTAAGATCATTGTAATAGGGTTTGTCAACATGTGTTTAAACTCTTCTTCAGATAGGTAGTTTGTGAGTGGACTGTAGTTGTCTACCAGATTGCTTTCAAAAAACAACCAAAGATTAATGAAAATGTTTATAAAATACCTTATATAAAAATGAGAATGATCAGGCTAGGAGACTGATTCTTGGCAGCCTTTGACTTTTTATGGCAATTACATAATAACAATGGTTACAAAGAAATTAGCAGAGTGGAGCATACTGATATACAATGTTTTATATCACATTATAAACACACTGTGAAAATGTTGCCATAAAGTTGTGTGGTTTTCTTTATTAGATTTTTTTTTTAAAGTCGCCCATGTTTCTTACTCGAATGGTTCAGAGCAGTAACATTGACATAGACAAACTTAGAAACATAATTACCTTTCAGTTCTGTGGAAAGGAAATAGGATACAGATGAGCTTCCTCAATAATTACTTCCATAAAATAGTGTGATCACACATTAAAATCTCCTCTTGCTTCTGCTTTTAGTGTAACTGCTAAAGTAGAGGAACACTTTTCTTTTCCTTTAAAATCATCAAGATTTTGGTGAATTATCCATTCATTGATTGTGTTAGTCTTCGTGTCCCTCTAACAAGTATTTTGGTTAGTGAATTAATCCTAAAGCATAAAGCAAGAAAAATCTGGTATTGGGCTTCCTTGAAAGGCATATAGGACATAGTTGGTGACATAATTGCCACCATAAGTACTTCTGAGGGTCCCCTTGAATGGAGACATATATGAAGTTTATTATGCCCACCTTTAAGACAGTGGTGTCCAGTAGTTTTTGTCCATGCATGCCCATTAGTTTGTGTGTTTGTATGTTTACTTGTTTGGTTTTATGTTGAGCACCATTAGGGAACTATGAGAACTTTCACTTAACCTTGAGTGAGATGGGAAGCTATGAGGGTGGGAGCGGGGTCTGAGTGGAATGGTAGCATGATCTAATTTTACAGGATTACCCTGGCTGCTGGGTTGAGAATAGATGGACAGGAGGCAAGGGTAGAAGCAGCAAGACCAGTTAGGAGACCCTTGGCCTATGTAGGTGTGACAATGGCTTGGCAAAAGGCAGTAGAATGCAGGCAGTTAGAAGCAATGATTCTGGCTAAGTTCTGAAGGGAGAATCAACAGGATTTGTTGGTAGATGTGGTTAGGTGTAAAAAGATAGAGGTCAAGCATAACTCTTAAGATTTTGGCCAAACAGCTGCAAAGATAGAGCTATAAGGATTAAGTGATCAATGGGCAAGGATCAAGAGGGTAAGAGAGCAGGATTTGGGGGGCTGATGAAGTGCTCCTGACATTGCATGCAGCTCTTCCCCTGCTGTCCCCTGAATGCTTCTCAGCCTGGGCTCTCTCTTCATCACTTCCATCTCAGGCTCTTTTTAAGAGCTCTGCTAAACTTCCCCATTCTGCTAAGCTTCCCATTCTGCTAAGCTTCCCATCCTGCCCTTGTATCTTTGGAGAGTGATCATGAGCTGATGGTTTGCCCAGTGCCTTGTCTGGAAGGTTACTGAGAGTCCTTCATCAGTCAGGATCCGGGTGGCACAGTAAGGGAAGGCAGTCACTTTTTATATGCCCTGCAAATGGACTGTTGGTACTGGTGGTTGATTCTTGGCAACTGTTTTACTGTTTATAGCAATGGCTTATGCTATCATGAGGGGAACAGGAATTAGCAGTCTTTATTGTTAGTATATAGAATGTGTGATATTATAAACATATTATAAAGATGTTGCTGAGAGGGGTTGTTGAGACAGGCCATTCCAAATCCTGACTACAGTGAGAAGGTCCTCCCTCTATGTTTCTGAACTGCTGGCTTAGTTTAGTATACAAGGTGAGGGCTTTGTGAAATGTGCTGTGCACAGGAATCATATGGGAATCTTTTTAAGATGCTGTTTCTGATTTAGTAGTTCTTAGAGGGGGTGGAAGCACTGAGAATCTATGTTTCTTTCTTTCTTTTTTCTTTTGAGACGGAGTTTTGCTTTGTCAGCCAGGCTGGAGTGCAGTGTCGTGATCTCGGCTCACTGCAACCTCCGCCTCCTGGGTTCAAGCAATTCTCCTGCCTCAGCCTCCTGAGTAGCTGGGATTACAGATGCATGCTACCACGTCCAGCTGATATATATATATATATATAGTGTCTGTAATCTTATATATCGTATTTTTAGTAGAGATGGGGTTTCACCATGTTGGCCAGGCTGGTCTTGAACTCCTGACCTTGTGATCCACCTGCCTCGGACTCCCAAAGTGCTGGGATTACAGGCGTGAGCCACCACGCCTGGCCGAGAATCTGTGTTTCTAACATTAATTGCAGGTGAAGATGCTGCTGCTACTGGTCTAAGGACCAAATTTTCAGTGGCTTGGTCCTTGGTGAATTTCTGCAGTCTGTACAGCTGTTGATCCTCCTAACAAAGATCCAAGTGCATCTATCCTAAATAGATGGAATGGATGGCATTTGAATTGGTGGAGAGCAATGTGAAGACCATGCTTGGACCTAATGGGCATGGAAGAGGGATGACAGAGAGCAGAGGAAGAGGAGCAGTGGTGGAAACTAGCATCTTCCTGCAAACACATGGTGCCTATTCCCAGAATTGGGAGTCTAAGAAGTTGAATTTGATCAGACTATATCTTGGAGGACTTTTGATTTGCAGACTGACTTTTAGATTATTATATCAATCCCTACTTGAAAATTTTCAGTGGCTATGCATTACATGCCAGGATAATTTTAAATGGTAAATGAGCAATTTAGGTTGTATGTGGGGCACCAATTTTTTTATATTCTTTTTTTTTTTTTGAGACAGGGTTTCACTCTGTCACCTAGGCTGGAGTACAGTGGTGCAATCTCGGCTCACTGCAACCTCCGCCTTCCG